>NW_027664322.1:0-19216 GCF_963455305.1 Plecotus auritus | reverse complement strand
CATCGATCAGCTGCCTCCTGCACACCTCCCACTGGGGATGTGCCCGCAACCAAGGTACATGCCCTTGCCGGAATCGAACCGGGACCCTTCAGTCCGCAGGCCGACGCTCTATCCACTGAGCCAAACCGGTTTCGGCCAGTTGAAAATCTTAATGTTGAGACCTCTTGTTTTGAAATTCTTTCTTTGGCAGCAAGTATCATAAACTTGTAAGCAGGAGACCAAATATCCAACTTGTGGAAGTCCTGTATACATAGACATATGCATAAACATATGCAGTATTGTTATCAAGATGCACAGGTGCTAAAGCTATCATCCTTCCTCTCCACCATCTCCATTGCAGCCCTCTTATACCTCTGTTCTATCACAGTTGTGCCTGATGCCTCATCTTTATTTTTGCAGAAGTAGAAAGACAGAAGGGAAGAGAAAAATGTTTATTTTGATCACAATGTGGGAAGAAATCTGTCTTCTCTCATTGCTAAGGTTGCAGTAGGAATCTTTCTAAAGATCTGAGTTAGAATTTTGGTTCTTTTTTTACCCATAAAAATATTTCAGTGTAATAAATCATTTGTTCTGTATTTATAGGTTTTAAAGGCTTCCTAGCTAGGAATTTAACCAGGGTTTATAAGATTTCTTTTAAAGGGAGAATGTGACCTTAGTTCCAAATAATGTATTTACAGTTAAACATCTTTAACAGAGCTCTCATTCATAAGCTTGGGGTTGCTTGTATGTATAAATTATGCACATTTTTAAAAAGTAGCTTATTTAGTTACTAGAGGTCCAGTGCATGGATTTGTGCACCAGTGGGGTCCCTCAGCCTGGCCTGTGGGGATCGGGCTGAAACCAACTCTCCAACATCCCCTGAGGGTTCCCAGATTGCAAGAGGGTGCAGGCCAGGCGGAGGGACCCCACTGGTGCACTATCAGGGCCGGGGAGGGAGGCGGGAGGTTGGCCAGCCAGGGGAGGGACCGCAGGAGGGCTCCAGGGCATGTCTGGCCCATCTCGCTCATTCCTGATTGGCCGGACCCCAGCAGCAAGCTAACCTACCAGTTGGAGTGTCTGCCCCCTGGTGGTCAGTGCACATCATAGCGACTGGTTGACCAGTTGACTGCCCCCTGGTGGTCAGTGCACGTCATAGCGAGTGGTTGAGCAGCCTTAGTATATCATTAGCATATTACGCTTTGATTGGTTGAACAGACAACCGACAACCAGACATTTAGCATATTAGGCTTTTATTATATAGGATAGAAGCTATCACTTAACAGGCTAGTCCAGCCTTGGGCAAACTATGGCCCGTGGGCCGGATCCGGCCCGTTCGGCTGTTCTATCCGGCCCGCGGAGCCAAAAGAGCAGAGGGTTCTCTTGCTCTCTCCTCCGCTCCTTTACTTTGAATTTATATTAGTTCACACAAACACTCTATCCATGCTTTTGTTCCGGCCCTCCGGTCCAGTTTAAGAACCCATTGTGGCCCTCGAGTCAAAAACTTTGCCCACCCCTGGGCTAGTCTTTCGGCCTATAGCTATTAGTAATCATTTATCTCTTTGATTGTGTGTGTTTGTGTGTATGTATTTCTTAAATTTGAGGTAGGTAGTATAGGACTAGTGCAACAGGTCCTTGAATAATGTTTTGTTTTAACATTGATGATGTAAACATTGTTTTAACATTGTTTACATCAGTTAGCCTAAGGTAAAATTGGTTTCATTATATGTTATTTAACTTCAAGTCACAGAACCTATCAATGATGTTAACTGAGGATTTACTGTACAGTGATTCTCAAACTTTAGCATGCAGCAGAGTCACCTGGAAGTCTTAGAACATAGATAGGTGGACCCCATCCTCAGAGTTTCTGATTCAGTAGGTCTGGGATGGAACCTGAGAATTTTCATTTCTAACAAGTTTCCAGGTGATGCTGCTGCTGCTGATCAAAAGACCAAACTTTGAGAACTATTGTTCTAGTTTATTAATTACTTTTGGTCTTTATTTTAGTCTTAAAAGAGGGAGTGAGGTACCTCCCTATAAAATATTTGTATATGAATGGAAGCATTTTGCTGTCTTTAAATTTTTTTAAATTGTAGAACACAACTTTAACAATGTCACCTGACATATGTGAATGTTTTTCATAGCACCTACAAACTTGAAGTTGAATTCCTTGGTGCTTTTTTTTTTAATCCAACTGATGTTAATAAATTAAGTTGTTTGCCATAGTAATAGCTAATATTGAGCTCTTATTCTGTGCCTGGCCCTATTCTGTGAATCAGCTCATTTAATCTTTCTTTTCTTTTTTAAAATTGAATTTATTGGGGTGACATTGATTCACAAAAGTGTACAATTCAACAAAACATCATCTGTACACTGCATCATGCACCCATCACCCCATGTGAAGTCTCTTTCTGTCCTCATTTCCCACCCCTTTGCCCACCTCTACCTACCCTCCACCTCCCTTTTCCCTCTGGCTAACACCATGCTGTTGTGTGTGTGTGTGTGTGTGTGTGTGTGTGTGTGTGTGTGTGTGTGTGTGTGTGTGTGTTTGCTTGCTTAATCCCTTCACTATCTTTCATTCAGCACCCAACACCTTTTCCACCTGACAGCTGTCAGTCTGTTCCATGTATCCATGCCTCTGTTTCTATTTTGTTCATCACTTTATTTTGTTCATTAGATTCCACATATAAGTGAGATCATATGGTATTTGTATTTCTCTGGCTTATTTCACTTAGCTTAATAATCTCCAGGTCCATTCATGCTGTCTCAAAGGGTAAGAGATCCTTCTTTTAAAAAAAATACGTTTTTATTGATTTTAGAGAGAAAGAAAGGGAGAGGGATAGAGAGAAACATCAGTCAGCTGCCTCCTGCACGCCCCTCACTGGGGATCGAGCCCACAACTCGGGTTTGTGCCCTGACCAGGAATCTAACTATGACTTCCTGGTTCATGGGTCAACACTCAACCACTGAGCCACACCAGTGGGGCAAGATTTCCTTTTTTTAATGGCTGAGTAATATCCCGTTTTATATGCACCATCACTTTTTAAATCCACTCTTCTATTGATGGGCACTTGAGTGTTTCCAGATTTTGGCTATCAATTCATTTAATTAATCTTTGTGCTCTAGGTGAAGTAGCTTGTCCCAAGCCACACATTGTGGGATAGAGCTGTGATTTCAATACCGGCAATCTGGCTCCAGAGGGCAAGCTAAAAATCACCACACTCTACTGCCTTATACAAATGTAGTATATCTGAAATTGAAGAAATAACATTTAAATTTTGCAATTCTGGAAATGCATGGCAATTTCAAATTATGTCTGTTTAGTGGGGTTTTGCTATTTTATTTATCTCTGCAATCACTGTTTTCATCTCATTTCCAAGCTTGTTCTATTGAGTTCATTCCTACTAGTTTTTTTCTATAACTATATATAGATACTTGTGAATCTGTCTCTATCCTTTGTTTTCTACTTTCTTCCAGATTAAGTTCATTTGTCCTTAATATGCTTTTCTTTTTTTGTGGCTATTTATGTTTCTGTAGTAGCCACAGCATTTCTTTTCATGATATGGATAGCTCTGTGCAGATATTCTTTCTGATATAGTGTGAATGAATCCTCATACTCTTTCCACCTTATTTATGACCAAGTCCTCCTCCCAAGCTACAGTTTGAATATGGGGTTTTCTTTTCAATCTTTTCTGTAGTCTAGGACAGTGGTCAGCAAACTGCGGCTCGTGAGCCACATGCGGCTCACGAGCCACGGTTTGCCGCTCTGTTGACTAATGAGTTTGCCGACCACTGGTCTAGGATATAGGTGAGTGAATGAGATCAATGAGGCTGAGTATAGCCTTCATTTAGGGAACCCCTGCTTTCTTATTTGAGATCCAATTACCTAGCCTGGTGAACAACTTAGGTACTAGCATGTCCAGCCAAGTGGTTTCCAATTCCTTTGGCCTCTGACTCCATCTAAGCGTAATTCCTTTGAAAGATAGTAAGCCTTAGCAGCTGGTTTTCTTTTTGGCAGAGTCCCACTAGACTTCTACTCTCAAGGGTTTTTCCTCAGGTAACTTAGTGGTTATTTCTAAGTGTTTATAAACTCTTAAGAGTTTCTGATTGAAAAATAAAACAAGGTTTTGAACCAAAACATTGAAAGATGATTAGGGGAGGCTGGGGGAAGGTCAATGGGGAAAAAAGGAGATATATGTACTACTATATGTAATACTTTAAACTATAAAAAAAAAAGATGATTTAGTTATCTCTTCTCCAGGCTTTGTAAACTCATGTCCTGTAACTTTTATTTTTTTTATTTTTTTTAAAAAATAAATCTTTATTCAGATTATTACAATTATTTCTCCTTTTTTCTCCCCATATCTCCCCTCCACCCATTTCCCACCCCACCTTCTGCCCTTACCTCCCCCCCACTGTCCTCATCCATAGGTGTATGATTTTTGTCTAGTCTCTTCTTGAACCCCCCATACCCCTTTCCCCCTGAGAATTATCAGTCCACTCCCTTTCTATGCCCCTGATTCTATTATATTCACCAGATTATTCTGTCCCTCAGGTTTTTAATTCACTTGATTTTTAGGTTCACTTGTTGATAGATATGTATTTGTTGTTTATAATTTTTATCTTTACTTTTTTCTTCTTCCTCTTCTTTAAGAATACCTTTCAGCATTTCATATAATACTGGTTTGGTGGTGATGAACTCCTTTAGCTTTTTCTTGTCTGTGAAACTCTTTATCTGCCCTTCAATTCTGAATGATAGCTTTGCTGGGTAGAGTAATCTTGGTTGTAGGTTCTTGCTATTCATCACATTGAAAATTTCTTGCCACTCCCGTCTGGCCTGCATAGTTTCTGTTGAAAAGTCAGCTGACAGTCGTATGGGTGCTCCCTTGTAGGTAACTAACTGTTTTTCTCTTGCTGCTTTTAATATTCTCTCTTTGTCTTTTGCTCTTGGCATTTTAATTATGATGTGTCTTGGTGTGGTCCTCTTTGGATTCCTTTTGTTTGGGGTTCTGTGGGCTTCCTGGACTTGTAAGTCTATTTCTTTCACCAGGTGGGGGAAGTTTTCGGTCATTATTTCTTCAAATAGGTTTTCAGTATCTTGCTCTCTCTCTTCTTCTGGCACCCCCATAATTCTGATGTTGGTACGCTTGAAGTTGTCCCAGAGTCTTCTTACATTATCTTCAACTTTTTGGATTTTTTTTTTTTGCTTTTTTGGTTGAGTGTTTTTTGCTTCTTTGTAATTCAATTCTTTGACTTGATTTTTGTGTTCCTCTTGTCTGTTTTTGGGTCTCTGTATAATATTTTTTATTTCAGTCAGTGTATGTTTAATTTCTAGTTGGTCCTTTTTCATATCTTCGAGGGTCTCGTTATATTTATCGGCCTTTTCTAGGATATTCTTAAAAAGCCTTATAACCGTGGTTTTGAATTCTATATCCAGTCGTTTGTTTTCCTCCATTTCTTTCGTTTGTGATCTGATTCTTTGACGCCGCATTTTCACTGCTTCCCTGAGTTGGTAAGGTAGATTTGTGTGCTAGGTTTCCAATATGGCCCAGTGGGTCGGCCTCCCCAGTTAACCTGAGGTGGACACTCTTGGTGCACCCCTTTGTGGACTGTGTGTACAGCCTTGTAATTAAGTCTTGATTGTTGTTGGTATCACTGGGAAGAATTGACCTCCAGGCCAGTTGGCTGTAAGGATCAGCTGTGTCTATGCTGGGAGAAGTTCGGTGCTGGAGACAGCCTTATAGGATTAGACTTGCCAAATTGCAATAGCCTCTGTGCTCAGCTTGGATGGGGTGGAGCCTCAGTCTTGGCTTCCCGTCAGCCTTGCCCTTGCGCGCACGTGCGTGCCTTCAGACCTCTGCCTTCCCGGCTCCCGAGTCTCTGCCCGAGAGTCCAGACTCCCCCCACAAGAGCGTGGGTCCCCAGGGGCTCGCCTGGAACTGGGGTTCACTGCAGTCAGAACTGGGGCTCAGTGCATTCAGGAGCCTCTGACTCCCTTCCACTAGGGAAAGCCTGTGGCAACCTCCGCAGCCTTTGTGCGCACTGGCGCGCGCGCACTTTCAGTCCTCCGCCTTCCCCTGCTCCCAGTCTCCGCCCGAGAGTCCAGACTCCCCCTGTAAGAGCGTGGGTCCCCAGGGGCTCGCCCGGAACTGGGGTTCACTGCAGTCAGAACTGGGGTTCAGTGCGGTCGGGGGCTTCCTTCCCCCTTCCGCCAGAGAAAGTCAGCCAGGCTCTCAGCCGCCCTTCCTCTCTGCGCGCACAAAGACCCTTTGCTGTACCTCCAATTCTCTGTGAGCTTCTCTCTTTCCTTCTAGTTGTAGAATTTTCACTCAGCCAGCTTTCCTGTGGTTCTGGATGGTGTCCGTTCTGTCTTTTAGTTGTAGTTTCGAAATTGTTGTGCCAGGCAGCAGCCCAGGTGTTTACCTATGCCGCCATCTTGGTTTCTCGTGAGTATCTGTCCCGTAACTTTTAATCTATAGGTTATATTTTCCTGTTTGTTACTTTGATGGGTTTTACTTGGATCCTTTCTAGTGAAGATTTTCCTCATAGAGTAGTTTTAAGAATAAATGTCAAGTTCTTAGCCTAGTATATAGCACATTGTGAGTACTCAATAAATGGCAGTTAATAAGAATGAGAAAAAATAAGGAAGGTGAAAATAGTGCCATAATTTATTTAGATGTGGCTTAAGGTTTCAATCTAGTCAAATATCTTTGTATTTTTTTTTCTTTTCTGAGATAAAGCATAGTCTAGAGTAGCATTTGAAACAGTCATGGGTTAGAAGTACTAAAAATAAAATGTTAGTAATAAAAAAGTAATTTATCTGGTTATATCTACAACTTTTCCTAGCCTTTATTTCTTGACTCTTCAAATTGCCCCCTTTTAATGGACTCTATTCTTTTTCTGCCCAGTGCTGTTACGCTGCCCTCTCACCTGCTCCATCTTAATAGGGCAAGATTGGAACTTGCTTGGGGCCATTTATAGCTGATGTTCTGTCTAGGCATAATTGTGAGGGCTCAATGTTATTCAAACGTAAAAATTCACTTCTTAACAGTACTTTGGCAAGCGTAGTTTTGATCTGCAAGAGATCCTCAAAGATAGGAACTCCATCCTGCTCATCTTTGAATTCCCAGTACCTGGCATATAGTAATTGAATGAATGAATGAATGAATGCATGTTTTGTCTTTTTCTTCCTCCAATTTCCTACTGGCCTGGCAAGTTAGTAAAACTTTTAGTATTGTATTGTGGGAATGGAGAGTTTTATATTTATTTCTGAACTAAAAAGCAAAGTAAACTAAAAAAAAAAGAAAGCATCAGGGGGGTGGGACAAAAGAAAATTACTTTTACCAGTATGTACCTCTTGATTTATTGTTTTGTTCATCTTTGTTATAATTAGCCTTTGATAGAAAGGTTTCTTTCTGTTCTTCTAGATCAGTGATTTTCAACTGGTGTGCCATGGCACACTGATGTACTGCAAAAATTTTTAAAACATGCACCCTGGCTGGTGTGGCTCAGTTAGTTGGAGCGTTGTACTTTACACCAAAAGGTGTGGTGGGTTCGATTCCCAGTCAGGGCACATACCCAGGTTTGGGATTTAAACCCCAACAGGAGGCAGTCAATCCATCTCTCTCTCTCTCTTCTCTCTCTCTCTCTCTCTCTCTCTCTCTCTCTCTCAAAAAAAAAAAAAAAAAAGGATTTTTAAGACATGTAATACCTGACTATTTAGTCAAGAGCACTTAACTCTTTTTCCTTAGGTTGTCAAATAAAAAAATGACAATAGCCAACACAACAATAGTTGTCCAGTGTGAATGAATCAAAATTATACCTATTTTTTTATAAGATTGGCAAAAATAATATTTTTTGGGGTGCAGCGGAATTTTAGTAATTAGTTTATGTGTGCCATGAGATGGAAAAGGTTGAAAATCTCTTTTCTAGATGGTTTCATTTCACCCTCCATATTTCTCTCTTTCAATTTTTTTGCTTATGAACTCTAGATAATTGATATATAGGCATCAGAAACTTATGTAATTATCTGGTAAGGGAATTATGACAGTTTAGTAACTAAGAAATGTCTTATTTCTACAGCGAAAACTATGTATAGCCTTATTAGGTTTGTTTGAATCATAGTATATAACAGGAAAGGAGTAGCTTAACTGCCTTTATCCCCAACATAATCCTATATAATAAAAGCATAATATGCAAATTGACTGAACACTGGAACAACCGATCGCTATGATGCACACTGATCACCAGGGGGAAGACGCTCAACACAGGAGCTGCCCGCAGCCTGCAGGCCCCAGCTGGCCAAGGCGGGTGCACCCAGCAGGGGCCCCCCGATCGCCCTGCCGGTCACCCTATAGATCGGCCCTGATTGCCAGCCAGGCCCAGGGACCCTACCCATGCACAAATTTCATGCACCAGGCCTCTAGTATACTATAAACCTAGTTCTTCTAATTATGACATACCCTTATTTCTGCTTCCCAGTGTACACCCAGTATTACCCACCCACCCCCAACAAACAAACAAAACAACTATCTAGTTTGTGAAAGAGAGCAAAAGCTTTTTATCCTGTCTATTAAAACAAATGTTATTGTGTTTGTTTTCCCATCAGGATAACATGGCAGTCCCTGAATTAGTCTTAGGCGAAAATGTTGCACAGAAGTTACACTTTCCTTTATTTACACCCATTAAATTACTTAAGCATGTAAACATACATCCACAGAATACCCTCATCTGCCAAGAAAATAGGAAGCTTGTTAGCTGCATATTAGCTTACTAGAGGCCCGGTGCACGAAATTCATGCATGGGGGGGGTGTCCCTCAGCCCAGCGTGCACCCTCTCCAATCTGGGACATCCCTCACAATCCAGGACGGCTGGCTCCCAACCGCTTGCCTGAATGCCTGCCTGATTGCCCCTAACTGCTTCTGCTTGCCAGCCTGATCGCCCCCTAACCACTCCCCTGCCAGCCTGATCGATGCCTAACTGCTCCCCTGCCAGCCCGATTGCCCCTAACTGCCCTCCCCTGCAGGCCTTGTCACCCCTAACTACCCTCCCCTGCTGGCCTGGTTGCCCCCAACTGCCCTCCCCTGCAGGCCTTGTCCCTCCCAAGTACCCTCCCCTGCAGGCCTGGTCCCCCCAACTGCCCTCCCCTGCAGGCCTGGTCCCGCCCCAACTGCCCTCCCTGCAGACCTGGTCCCCCCCCAACTGTCCTCCCCTGCAATCCTGGTTGCCCCCAACTGCCCTCCTCTTCTGGCCTGGTCACCCCTAACTGCCCTCCCCTGCAGGCCTGATTGCCCCCAACTGCCCTCCCTTGCAGGCCTTGTCCCTCCCTACTGCCCTCCCCTGCCAGCCATCTTGTGGCAGCCATCTTGTGTTCACATGGGGGTGGCCATCTTGTGTGTTGGAGTGATGGTCAATTTGCATATTACCTCTTTGTTAGATAGGATACCCTTCCTTCCCTTGGTATTTATGCTAAATCCTATCCAGAACTCTAAGATTGTTCTTGAGTATACATGCTTCATTTGTCCTTTGCACACTCTCCCAACTGTCCACCTTCCTACACACAGACAAGTATTACTATTTCATTTTGAATAAATAGCATTATCAAATATGGCACTTAAGCTGCCCACCTGCAAATCATTGATATAATACTGACCCATGTTTTTTCAGTATGTCCAATTTAGGTAGTGGTTTTGTCTTTGTCAGCAATGTTATTAATATTTTGGGATTATTTCTCAGTAGTAGTAGTGATTTAAAATATACCTTTAAATTTCTTTGGGGTTACTTTTTTGTGGTTGTTTTAGTGTTAGATTTTATCAATTCTGTAAGGGAAAAACCTAGAATTGATGGGAAAATGCAAATGCATTATAACTAACTTGTTTTGGCTACAATTTTATAATAAATACTTTGAATTGTGTTATGTTTTGGTTCATGACGAGATTGAGAAAAGAATTAGCTTATAAACAACATTTAAATCTCATGAATGTTGCAAATGATTTAGAGGTTAGAAATATAAATGAAGTTTAACAACATTAATTGTTTGGTAATACTGGCTATATATAAAACCTATATGTGTGTGAGTAGTAAGGAAATAATTCACAACCATGTGCAAGTTAATTTTTTCCAAATTAGAAACTAAATTGTGACAGCATATTTTTAACCTTTTTACATTTTATTTATAGTTTTTTTTAAATTTTAGTTTCAGTCTGATGGAAGCAAACAAGAAGATAAAGAGAAAACGGTAAGAGACTAGAAAAATCCAATGTGTCTAATGTTTGTCTAGGTATAGCATACTACAAATTTTACTGTGGACAAGCTTTCATCACCTGTGTGAACAATTATTATACACGTTATCTTTTAAGATTGACTATCTCCTGTTTCTGAGGATTACCATGTGAAGAAGGAAGAGGGATAATAAAAGCTCCTCATTCTCTAGCTACCTCTTTCCTTCCCTCACTTCATTTGCTTTCTTAGATGGAGAAACACAACCATTATGTGGAAAATAACAGTGATAGTGTGGGGAATTAGAGATGGTGTGTTATGTGATCAAGAAATGGCAATTTTTCCAAGGCTGACAAATTTATTTGTGGGGGGATTAATATGGACCTCTTACTGAAATAATTTTTCCTCCCTTTTTCTTAGGAAGTTATCCTCAGCTGTTTGCTTAGCATTACTGACCAGGTACTACTTCCATCTCTTTCTTTGATGGACTGCAATGCTTGTATGTCTGAGGAGCTATGGGGAATGTTTAAAACATTTCCATATCAGCACAGGTAAATATGTAATATTTTTGTATTTTGAACTACTATTTTAGTGCATTAACCTCAAAGTGTTTAACTTTTTCTAATTCTTCATCTCATTTTTTAAGATATCGTCTGTATGGCCAGTGGAAGAATGAAACTTACAACAGTCACCCACTTTTAGTAAAAGTTAAAGCTCAAACAATAGACAGAGCCAAATATATCATGAAGTAAGTTTTAATTAATTTTCTTCATATTTATCTAAAATATATCTGGATCTAATTTACTTTCTTTTAGCCAGCTTATGTCTGAGCCTCAGTTTTGAAGAAGCCCAAGAGTATTTCCTAATGGCATAGCTAATTATATACTGCAGATAGAATGACTTTAGATTTTTGTGGTTTTTAGCTCATTTTGACTACCAAGTTAGTTTTTGTAGTTGTGCTTGCATAGCTATGAAATCTAATAAACATCCTTTTTAATACATTAGGTATAGTTTTTTTTTTTTTTACATTATAGGATTTTTTTAAAGTACAACCTACCGTGGCCTTTGCTTAATTTGCATAATACATTTAATGGCTTGTATAAGGTAGTCAAAGGTCTAGGAATTTCTACTGCTGAAAGTTATTATAAGAAAGATTTTTTCCTTTTGGAAGATCTAATACAGTGGTCGGCAAACTCATTAGTCAGCAGAGCCAAATATCAACAGTACAACCAACGATTGAAATTTCTTTTGAGAGCCAAATTATTTAAACTTAAACTTCTTCTTACGCCACTTCTTCAAAATAGACTCGCCCAGGCCGTGGTATTTTGTGGAAGAGCCATACTCAAGGGGCCAAAGAGCCGCATGTGGCTCGTGAGCCGCAGTTTGCCGACCACTGATCTAATAGAATTATGCAGAACAATCTCCATAGGAAGTCACCTTTAGAAAAATTTAAATTTCTTTTTATTTGTGTGCTTTATTTTCATATCATTAAAAGCACAAGAGTGATGTTTTTTATTTTTTACTTCCTGGTAAACTGTTTGAAGTTTAGTCATGAAAATTTTATACTTCACATTCGTATTGGTTTAGATATAAATATACTGCTGTATTGCAAATATTTTTAGCAAGGCTGTTTATCATTTCTTTATCATTCATGCAGTAGTATGATTATTCTAATTAAAAAGAGTGCATTCTCCAGAACAGCCGTGGGCAAACTACGGCCCGCGGGCCGGATCCGGCCCGTTCAGCTGTTCTATCCGGCCTACGGAGCCGAAAGAGCGGAGGGTTCTCTTGCTCTCCCCTCCGCTTTTTTACTTTGAATTTATATTAGTTCACACAAACACTCCATCCATGATTTTGTTCCGGCCCTCCGGTCCAGTTTAAGAACCCATTGTGGCCCTCAAGTCAAAAAGTTTGCCCACCCCTGCTCTAGAATTTAACTAGATTTCACAGTTTGCGACATTATTGTTTTTGTCCAATGACATTGTTCCTGGTCACAGTCTACTGGGAAACGTCTGTGCACATTCACATTCTGGTTTAACAGGTGCTGCTATACAGTATGTATAAAATTCTATGGGAGGTTAAAGAAGATAGTGAATTATTTCATGCCGTGGAAGTTAGGGAATGTGCAGAAAGAGATAATATTAGAACTGGTTCTTTTGAAAGAGTTTTGGTCTTAAGAATTCCTCAGGTTAAAAAAAAACAGAATTCCCCAGGTAGAGTTCCTAGCCTAACAACAACTAATATTTATGGAATCATTATTGTGTGTGCCAGCCACTGAACTAAGTGCTTTATGTTGATTATTTAATACTATATTAAGTATTATTAAATCTCTTGAATATGTCTCTTACACACTCTACTGCCATTAACTTAGTTCTTTCATCTGGAGTATTACAGTGCCTTGTATTCTTTCTTAAAAAATCCTTTAGTGACTAACCATTGCCACAGGTTATATGTTAAATTTTATGGTATGGTAAAATAAGAGGCCCTCCATGACCTGTCCCTCCCTATTTTCAACCTCATTTCCTGCCAGTTCTACCTCCAGCTATACTGAGCCCTCTTATGTTTCCCTGAATGTGCTATGGCCTCCTTTTCCTTTGCATATACACTGAGTGGCCAGATTATTATGATCTCTGAACGCATAATAATCTGGCCACTCAGTGTATATCCTATATAATAAAAGGCTAATATGCAAATTGTCCCCTCGACCAGGAGTTCGACCAGCAGGCAGGCTGGCCAACCGCCCATGTCCCCTCCCCCTGGCCAGGCTGGCTGGACCCCACCTATGCACAAATTCATGCACCAGGCCTCTAATATATATATACTGAGTGGCCAGATTATTATGCATTCAGAGATTATAATAATCTGGCCACTCAGTGTATATTTTTGTTTTTTTATGTTCATATAATTTTTTTTCTTATATCTTTTCTCTCTTTGTCTGGTGACCTCATACTCCGTGGGTGGGCTCCAGTGTCACCCCCTCTGTGAAGCTTTCTATAGTACACTAGAGGCCCGGTGCACAAAATTTGTGCACAGGGCAGGAGGGTGTGTGTCCCTCAGCCCAGCCTGCACCCTCTCCAATCTGGGACTCCAATCTGGGATCCTACCAGGATCGGGCCTAAACAGGGAGTCAGACATCCCTCTCACAATCCAGGACTGCTGGCTCCCAAATGCTCGCCTGCCTGCCTGCCTTCCTGATCGCCCCTAAGCGCTTCTGCCTGCCAGCCTGATCACCCCCTAACCACTCCTCTGCCAGCCTGATTGATGCCTAACTGCTCCCCTGCCATCCTCATTGCCCCTAACTGCCCTCCCCTGCAGGCTTGTTCACCCCTAACTGCCTTTCCCTGCAGGCCTGGTCCCCCCCAACTGCTCTCCCCTGCAGGCCTGGGTCCCCCCCAACTGCCCTCCTCTGCTGGCCTGGTCACCCCTAACTTCCCTCCCCTGCAGGCCTGGTCACCCCCAACTGCCCTCCCCTGCAGTCCTGGTCCCCCCCAGCTGCTCTCCCCTGCAGGTCTGGGTCACCCCCAACTGCCCTTCCCTGCAGGCCCGGTTGCCCCCAACTTCCCTCCTCTGCCTGCCTGGTCACCCCTAACTGCCCTCCCCTGTAGGCTTGATCGCCCCCAACTGCCCTCCCTTGCAGGCCTGGTCCCTCCCAGCTGCCCTCCCCTGCTGGCCTGATCGCCCCCAACTGCCCTCCCTTGCATGGCCTGGTCCCTCCCAACTGCCCTCCACTGCTGGCCATCTTGTGGTGGCCATCTTGTGTCCACATGGGGGCAGGATCTTTGACCACAAAAGGGCAGCCATCTTGTGTGTTGGAGTGATGGTCAATTTGCATATTACTCTTTTATTAGATAGGATACTGCTAAGCATAATTGATCTTTATCTGTGCCACCACTGTCCCATATACATATAATGCTATCACTTAGATACATTACTATGATTTTTCTTTTTTAATTATCTAATTTTTGAATAGTTTATATATTTACAATGTTTAAATTTCAGTATATATAAAAAGGTAGGCAAGAAAATGCCTCTCACCTCATTCCCCTTTCCATTTAGTCCTCCCAAGGGAAAAAGGTACCAGTTTAGTTTCTTATTTATCCATGCAGACATTTTTATGTATATATAATTGAGTACAAATATATTCTCCCTTATTTTACTATTGATAGCATATAATAAGTACTGTTCTGTGATTTGCTCTATTTAAGAATATAAACATTTAAAAAATGGTTTTAACTCTGTCTCCTCACATGGACTGAGCATGAAGCTGGAGCTGTTATTCTCCTTTTCCTAGTGCTTAGCACTTTGCCTGTCATAGAAAACATTAATATGAATGAATAAATTAATAAAAATTTCACAGCATATGTGCAGAATTTTAAATGTACTTGGATTTGTGTTAGCTATATTTTACCAGGCTTGAATAGTGTGATTTTGTTACTGATTGAACTTTTTATGTTGAGAATGGAATGTATTAATTTATTAGTTGTAGAATTTTACAAGTTTTGATCACTGTTTAAAAAGTGAATTTGCTATAGGGCAGTGGTCGGCAAACTCATTAGTCAATAGAGCCAAATATCAACAGTACAATGACTTGAAATTTCTTTTGAGAGCCAAATTTTTTAAACTTAAACTATATAGGTAGGTACATTGTTATTAACTTAATTAGGGTACTCCTTCAATCGCACTGTATGTGCACGCCCGCACGTGGTATTTTGTGGAAGAGCCACACTCAAGGGGCCAAAGAGCCGCATGTGGCTCGCGAGCCACGGTTTGCCGACCACTGCTATAGGGCATCTAATACTTCGTTCTGTAAATACTCATTGATTGTGTTCCATATGCCAGACACCATGGTAGCTTGAAGGGAAGTTATAATCAAGAAAGTATTCCTTTTATTTTTGTTTCCCCCTTCAGGGTGTGGGAGGCAGAAGGGAACAGGATAAAATGTATATAGATGAAGGGTTAGCTTTGGCAAGTAGGAGGGCTACCTGAAATAGTAGGGTTAGAAGTAAGGACAGATGGTGGAAAGTTTTAAGGTGAAACAGAGTATAGCCAAAGTTTGAAACTGATAGGTGTCTCTTTTGTGGGGAAAAAAACAAGAAACTAGTCCAAGGAGAATGGGAAAGGGAAGCAGTTGATGATTTAAAAAAAATTTAATTGAAGGGTCAGTTTTGTCATAAGAAGCTTCTTAAGATAATTATGTCGTTTGTCACTTTGAGAATGGTCACATTCCTTGAGCTATCAACTGAATTCATTATTGCTTCATTATATTTCATTTTAGAAAGCTTCCTATCACTTGTAAGCTTTTTAGGTTTGAATTTTCTAGATTTATTATGCCATAATCTCATTGGAAGAGTTTAAGATGGTGTATAATATGTACTTTGAACTGTAGACATTTCACAGATATAAATTTCCAGAATGTTAGTAAAAGAATACTGAGCAGAGGAAGAATTAAAGAGGAAGGGAAGGAATATAATTTACTTTTCAAAAATTGTTTACTTTAGAGACACTTCCTGAGAACCAGAGAACTTCCTGTATCAAGGAATATAGTATTAGCTATTATGGTCACTGAGACAGATGGCATGAAACATTTCATTACATTACACCAAATTGGATATCTTAATCTCTAAACTGATAAAAATAGCCCTTCTTAATCTAAAATAATTACGATTCTCCATAAAAGTTTTATGTACTTGTAGAATACCTTAGAGTTTTAATGCTTATTAGACTACAAAATAGAAATGTGTATATTATAAATTAAGCATTAAGACAAAATCTTAATGCCCTCTGGGAAAGTGCCTAATCAAAATAGTCCCAAGTCCTGCATTCAAGTCTGAGATAAATGTGGTTGTTTACACGGATCCATTTTGAATATTTGGCAAGGAATTTTTTTTTTCATGATGTACCAAAGCTATCAACATTATGAGGGAAATTACTTAAGATGATCAATGTCACCTTTTTCTCCCCTTGTAGGCGACTAACCAAGGAAAATGTGAAGCCTTCTGGAAGACAAATTGGGAAGCTTAGCCACAGCAATCCAACCATTTTGTTTGATTATGTATGTTTTTGGGTTAATATTACTTTAAGGATTTTTTTTTGTCTTTAAGTCAGCATAAGTAGAATGGAATGATGTAGTTTTAAAAGTGTTTCATGGGGACAAAACCTTTAGCAAATGAATAATTTTATCATTAGTTTTGTTTTTAGAATATATTTAACAAATTGATCTATTTTAATAATATGTAACAATGTTGCTATTATAAACAGTCTCAGCCGTGGGCAAACTGCGCCCCGCGGGCCGGTTCCGGCTGTTCTATCCGGTTCTCTTGCTCTCCCCTCCGCTCCTTTACTTTGAATTTATATTAGTTCACACAAACACTCCATCCATGCTTTTGTTCCGGCCCTCCGGTCCAGTTTAAGAACCCATTGTGGCCCTTGAGTCAAAAAGTTTGCCCACCCCTGGGACTCTTAACATCTTGTTTACCACATTTTGATTTATAGAAGCAGTAATAGATTCATTATTTGATTTTACTTGTTTGAAACATTTAAATAACATTTCATTGTGATTTCATATTTTCATATTTAAATAGAAATTTCTAAAACACATTTGACTATCCTCTATATGTCTAAAATTCAAGTTTAGATATCTTAGAATTATTTCCTAATTGGAAATGTAGCCCCAAGAAAATACAATTTGTCCCCCCAAAATGTATACACACTTTAACAGCTGATTTCTATTACATTTTGAAAATGAAATGTATTTTAATAAACACTGTCTTTATAATTATTCAAAGTGTATACATTTTTGGGACATCTGAGGTTTTATATAAATACTAAATGAAAGGAAACTACTTTTGAAAAATGAAATGTGTGGCCATTATTCAGTTAGCACAGAAGTTCTCTTTTGATTAGTTAACACCATCTATTTTATGTTGCTATATTCCAGATTTTGTCACAAATACAGAAGTATGATAACTTAATAACACCTGTAGTAGATTCACTGAAATACCTCACTTCATTGAATTATGATGTCTTGGCCTGTATCCTTTTAAGTGAAGTAATACATGGTTTTCACATTCCATAGATCTTAATGGTGAATGTTTTATTTTTATTCTAAGTTCCTTTTGTAACCATCTGAGATTGATTCATTTGGTTGATCTGAAGGTTGGCCAGTCAGGAGAGAGAGAGAGAGAGAGAGAGAGTGGGAGAGTGAGTGTGTGTGTGTGTGTTTGTGTGTGTGTGTGTGTGTGTGTTGTATATAGGGAGAAAAAGTGTTACATTTACTAAACATTTTTTTTATCACCCCACTGATTACTCAATGGGAAGAAAAAAACATCTTTTTATTTTATTTTAATTATTAAATTTATTGGGATAACATTGATTAATAAGATCATATAGTTTTCAAGTGTATGAACATTTTGATATAGGTAGAGTCTATTGCTTGCTGAAAGATGGAAAAAAGCTAAAAAAGAGTTGATACTATAGTGAGTGTAGTTTTTATTAATTTGCAATAACTTGAAGCTAACAATTGTATTTTTCCCCAAGATATGGCATTTTTGTTGTTGTTGTTTTAAGAGTCTTTGTTAGAGATGTAGTGACTTAAAATTTTTTCTTAATGTGTGAAAGATTGTATCATTGAAGCTTTAGCTAATCCAGAAAAAGAGAGAATGAAACATGATGACACAACCATCTCAAGCTGGCTTCAGAGTAAGTATTTTTATTTTTTCCAAGGATGACATTTATGACTGCCATGCTGTGTGCTCCTTTACCTATTCTAAGAGCCTATTGGCAAGAGCTCTTGAGAATAGCCACTCAACTTTTTTACTGGTGTCCAAGTTCTTGACTTTGTAAGGAGGTTCATATACTACTTACCCATTTTCCAACTCAAGAGGCCAGTATTGGCCATGATAGAATTGGGCAAGCATTACTGGGGAGTTGAAAATGCACTTCTATTATTTTAGAGGAATTAATCTTTTAAAAAATATTTTTATTGATTTCAGAGAGGAAGGGAGAGGGAAAGCGAGATAGAAGCATCAGTGATAAGAAAGAATCATTGATCGGTTGCCTCCTGCACGCCCCTTCACCCCCCACTGGGGATTGAGCTCGCTACCCAGGCTTATGCCCTGACCAGGAATGGAACCGTGACCTCCTGGTTCATAGGTCGACGCTCAACACTGAGCCACACTGCTGGGCAGGGGAATTAATCTTAAGGGAACTATTCTCCCTTCTTTCATTTCCATTGCGAGGTTTCAGTCATGTTAAAAGAACAAAAACTTGGTTGTTTAATAATAAAAAACCCTAGCCTTTAAAAAAATCTCTTGTATCTTTGATTTCTAGCAGCCAGTTCCCCTTTTTTTTTTCAACCTGTCCTGTCTGATAGCTGAATCTTGCAGTAGCTCCCCATTGCCCTTTAAAGTCTGCAATCTAATAAGTCATACAAGTAAGTTCTTTGGGAATCAGGTTCTTACTCACTGTATTAGCCTCATCTTTTGCTCTTCCTCAGTATTCCATTAATATTGAAGTTCTTTCACTTTCCATGTCTCATTTTCACATTATTCCCTCTACTTGGAATACCCTTCCATGCTTACTCATCTCCTCCACTACATCTTAGAGTTCAGCTTAGATGCCACCTTCTTTGGAAAGCTTTCCCTGTTAAAACTCCTACCCCAAAGTCAGAATTAGGTGTCTGTCTTCTGTACTCCCATGGAACATTTTATTCCTCATAGTTATTTCAGTTTACTTTCTTTATCCATCACTAGACTATAAGCTCCTTGAGGGCAGGACCTGTGTTTTGTCCATTATCCTTTAGGGGCTTAACAAATAAAAGGCTATAGATAAACTGATTCTACTAGGATCTCCTCTTAACTTGACTGGGATTTTCTCTCTACTCATGATGTGATAAAGACTTTTGATTAAAATTAGTCTTTTTTTTGCTTCTTGGTCTGGCAATGCTTTACCTGTTTCCTTCCCCCTCCACAACTAGTAGCATGTTCCTAGATAAAATTATTTTCATGACAAACATTTGAGGAGC
>NW_027664323.1:0-165438 GCF_963455305.1 Plecotus auritus | reverse complement strand
TGCTACAGATATTAAAGCTCTTTGAACATGTATTCCTAGTGTATAAAGCACAATCCTAAATATTTCCCTTGTCTATCATTGTTAAATTTCAGGTTTTGATTCACAGTTGTACAGTGATTCAGGGTCATTCATTGTGAAGTTGTAATGTTTATACATCATAACCTTAACACAAACCCTATCCCTAACCCTAGCTCTTGCCGTAAACCTAACCCTAACAATAAACCTAGCCCTAACCTAAAACCTAACCATCACCCTAGCCCTAACACTAGCCCTAGCCCTAGCCCTAACTCTAACTGTAACCATAAACCTAACCCTAACCCTAGCCCGAACCCTAGCCCAAACCCTAACCCGAACCCTAACACTAGCCCTAGCCCTAGCCCTAGCCCTAACCTTTACACTAACAATAAGCTGTCATTATTAGCCATAGGAAAATAACTTTTTAAGGTATCTGAGTCCTATGAAAATGAATGTTTGAATGTCTAACCCACCTTTTGTCAAAAACGCCAACTCATTTCACTGAAGTATAAATTTAACCAGTTTCTAACTCAGTTCCCTTGTCTTTGAACGGGATTTCCCAGTGACTTCAGTTTCCTTCAAACTTTAATGCTCTTCTAACCTATATTCCTAGTATGTGAAGCGCATTCTTAAATATTTCCCTAGACTCTTACTGTGAATTAAAGTGTTTGATTTCCTTTTGTCTATTCATTCAAGCTCATTTATTGTAAATTCCAAGGGTTTATACAGCCTTGTTCCATATACACCAGTTCTTTAAACATAAATTATTACTACCTTGAAAACTAGAATAGCTATCATTTTGATTCTTAAGGGTTTTTGAATACTTTCATACTGTTATATCAGGTCTATGAAAATGAATTCTTAAGTTTTAAATCAACTTTAATCCTAAAACGCCAACACTTTTGAAGGAATAAAAAATGTAAACAGGATCGCACTCACTTCTTAGCTCTTCAACACCATTTCCCAGGGACGAAATTGTGTACTTTTCATATTAAAGGTCTTTGAACCATGTATTCCTAGAGCCACAAGCACATTCTTAAATATTTCCATTGACTATTATTGTTAAATCTCACTGTTTGATTCAATTTTGTACAGCGATTCAAGGTCATTCATTGAGAATTGCTAATGTTAATACACCATAACCCTAACCTTAACCGTAGCCCTAACATAAACCGAGCCTTTGCCCTAAACCTAACCCTCGCCCTAAACCGAAACCTTAAGCTAACCCTAGGAATAACCATAACGCCAACTCTAACCCGAGCTCTCGCCCTATTTCTAAGCCTCACCCTAAACCTAACCTTCATTGTGAAATCCAATGTGTATGCAGCGTTTTTCCGTATATACCAGCTCTATTAACAGGAGTGATTACAATTTTATAGACTCTCCTACCTTTCACACAGCTTGGAATGCCAATTCTCGGTACGGTAACTGTGCCCTACATGTATTAAGGTACCACAAACGTATTACTAGTGTATCAGACACATTCGTAGTCATTTCCCAGGTCTGTGAGAGTTGTCACATTTCTTCCAGGTATCTGAGCCCTATGAAAAGGAAAGTTTTAATATTTAACCAACTTTCTTTCAAAAATGCCAACTCATATGGACTAAATTATAAATGTAACCCGTATCCAACTCAGTCCTCTGCTCTTTGAAGACAACTTCCCATGACTACACAGTTTCCGTCGGATATTAACGCTCTTTGAACCTTTATGCCCTGTATATGAAGCACATTCTTAAATATTTCCCTAGTCTCTTACTGTGAATTCTCAGTGTTTGATTCCCTTTTGTCCAGTCATTCAAGCTCATTCATGTTGAATTCCAAGGGTTTCTACAGACTTGTTCCATTATACCAGCCCTTTAAATGTAAATTTTTGCTACTTTGAACATTAGAATAACTATCATTTTGATTCTTAAGGGTTTTGAATACTTTTATGCTCTTATATCATGTCTAGGAAAACGAATTTTTAAGTTTCTCACCAAATGACTCAAAAAATGCCAACTCATTTTTAGGGAATAAAAAATGTAACAGTATCACACTCATTTTCAGCTCTTTGAACACGATTTCCCAGTGACTAAATTGTGTGCTACAGATAGTAAATCTCTTTGAACAGGTATTTCTAGTGTTCTAAACACAATCCTAAATATTTCCCTTTTCTATCATTGTTAAATGTCAGCGTTTGATTCACTTTTGTACAGTGATTCAAGGTCATTCATTGTGAATTTGTAATGGTAATACAGCGTAACCTTAACCGTAAGCCTATCCCTAACCCTAGCTCTAGCAGTAACCCTAATCCTAACCCTAGCCATAGCATAAGCTTAACTTTCACCCTAATCCTAGATCTAACAGTAGCCGTAGCCCTAGCACTAGACATAACCCTAACCCTAGCCCGAACCCTAAACTGAACCTTAACCCTAACCCTAGCCCTAACACTAGCCCTAGCCCTAACCTTTACACTAACAATAAACTGTCATTATTAGTGGATGAAAATAACTTTTTAAGGTATCTGAGCTCTATGAAAATGAATGTTAGAATGTTTAACCAACCTTTCGTCAAAAACGCCAACTCGTTTCACTCAAGTATAAATGTAACCAGTATTTAACTCAGTTCTCTAGTCTTTGAACACAATTTCCCAGTGGTTACACAGTTTTCTTCAGACATTAATGCTCTTTGAACATATATTCCCAGTATGGGAAGCACATTCTTAAATATTTCCCTAGACTCTTACTGTGAATTCAAAGTGTTTGATTCCCTTTTGTCTATTCATTCAAGCTCATTCATGGTAAATTCCAAGGGTTTATACAGACTTGTTCCATTATGCCAGCCCTTTAAACGTAAATTATTACTACTTTGAACATTAGAATAACTATCATTTTGATTCTTAAGGGTTTTGAATACGTCTATGCTCTTATATCATGTCTAGAAAACGAATTTTTAAGTTTCTCACCAAATTATTCTGAAAACGCCAACTCATTTATAGGGAGTAAAAAATGTAACAGTATCACACTCCCTTCTCAGCTCTTTGAACACGATTTCCCAGGGACTAAATTGTGTGCTACAGATATTAAAGCTCTTTGAACATGTATTCCTAGTGTATAAAGCACAATCCTAAATATTTCCCTTGTCTATCATTGTTAAATTTCAGGTTTTGATTCACAGTTGTACAGTGATTCAGGGTCATTCATTGTGAAGTTGTAATGTTTATACATCATAACCTTAACACAAACCCTATCCCTAACCCTAGCTCTTGCCGTAAACCTAACCCTAACAATAAACCTAGCCCTAACCTAAAACCTAACCATCACCCTAGCCCTAACACTAGCCCTAGCCCTAGCCCTAACTCTAACTGTAACCATAAACCTAACCCTAACCCTAGCCCGAACCCTAGCCCAAACCCTAACCCGAACCCTAACACTAGCCCTAGCCCTAGCCCTAGCCCTAACCTTTACACTAACAATAAGCTGTCATTATTAGCCATAGGAAAATAACTTTTTAAGGTATCTGAGTCCTATGAAAATGAATGTTTGAATGTCTAACCCACCTTTTGTCAAAAACGCCAACTCATTTCACTGAAGTATAAATTTAACCAGTTTCTAACTCAGTTCCCTTGTCTTTGAACGGGATTTCCCAGTGACTTCAGTTTCCTTCAAACTTTAATGCTCTTCTAACCTATATTCCTAGTATGTGAAGCGCATTCTTAAATATTTCCCTAGACTCTTACTGTGAATTAAAGTGTTTGATTTCCTTTTGTCTATTCATTCAAGCTCATTTATTGTAAATTCCAAGGGTTTATACAGCCTTGTTCCATATACACCAGTTCTTTAAACATAAATTATTACTACCTTGAAAACTAGAATAGCTATCATTTTGATTCTTAAGGGTTTTTGAATACTTTCATACTGTTATATCAGGTCTATGAAAATGAATTCTTAAGTTTTAAATCAACTTTAATCCTAAAACGCCAACACTTTTGAAGGAATAAAAAATGTAAACAGGATCGCACTCACTTCTTAGCTCTTCAACACCATTTCCCAGGGACGAAATTGTGTACTTTTCATATTAAAGGTCTTTGAACCATGTATTCCTAGAGCCACAAGCACATTCTTAAATATTTCCATTGACTATTATTGTTAAATCTCACTGTTTGATTCAATTTTGTACAGCGATTCAAGGTCATTCATTGAGAATTGCTAATGTTAATACACCATAACCCTAACCTTAACCGTAGCCCTAACATAAACCGAGCCTTTGCCCTAAACCTAACCCTCGCCCTAAACCGAAACCTTAAGCTAACCCTAGGAATAACCATAACGCCAACTCTAACCCGAGCTCTCGCCCTATTTCTAAGCCTCACCCTAAACCTAACCTTCATTGTGAAATCCAATGTGTATGCAGCGTTTTTCCGTATATACCAGCTCTATTAACAGGAGTGATTACAATTTTATAGACTCTCCTACCTTTCACACAGCTTGGAATGCCAATTCTCGGTACGGTAACTGTGCCCTACATGTATTAAGGTACCACAAACGTATTACTAGTGTATCAGACACATTCGTAGTCATTTCCCAGGTCTGTGAGAGTTGTCACATTTCTTCCAGGTATCTGAGCCCTATGAAAAGGAAAGTTTTAATATTTAACCAACTTTCTTTCAAAAATGCCAACTCATATGGACTAAATTATAAATGTAACCCGTATCCAACTCAGTCCTCTGCTCTTTGAAGACAACTTCCCATGACTACACAGTTTCCGTCGGATATTAACGCTCTTTGAACCTTTATGCCCTGTATATGAAGCACATTCTTAAATATTTCCCTAGTCTCTTACTGTGAATTCTCAGTGTTTGATTCCCTTTTGTCCAGTCATTCAAGCTCATTCATGTTGAATTCCAAGGGTTTCTACAGACTTGTTCCATTATACCAGCCCTTTAAATGTAAATTTTTGCTACTTTGAACATTAGAATAACTATCATTTTGATTCTTAAGGGTTTTGAATACTTTTATGCTCTTATATCATGTCTAGGAAAACGAATTTTTAAGTTTCTCACCAAATGACTCAAAAAATGCCAACTCATTTTTAGGGAATAAAAAATGTAACAGTATCACACTCATTTTCAGCTCTTTGAACACGATTTCCCAGTGACTAAATTGTGTGCTACAGATAGTAAATCTCTTTGAACAGGTATTTCTAGTGTTCTAAACACAATCCTAAATATTTCCCTTTTCTATCATTGTTAAATGTCAGCGTTTGATTCACTTTTGTACAGTGATTCAAGGTCATTCATTGTGAATTTGTAATGGTAATACAGCGTAACCTTAACCGTAAGCCTATCCCTAACCCTAGCTCTAGCAGTAACCCTAATCCTAACCCTAGCCATAGCATAAGCTTAACTTTCACCCTAATCCTAGATCTAACAGTAGCCGTAGCCCTAGCACTAGACATAACCCTAACCCTAGCCCGAACCCTAAACTGAACCTTAACCCTAACCCTAGCCCTAACACTAGCCCTAGCCCTAACCTTTACACTAACAATAAACTGTCATTATTAGTGGATGAAAATAACTTTTTAAGGTATCTGAGCTCTATGAAAATGAATGTTAGAATGTTTAACCAACCTTTCGTCAAAAACGCCAACTCGTTTCACTCAAGTATAAATGTAACCAGTATTTAACTCAGTTCTCTAGTCTTTGAACACAATTTCCCAGTGGTTACACAGTTTTCTTCAGACATTAATGCTCTTTGAACATATATTCCCAGTATGGGAAGCACATTCTTAAATATTTCCCTAGACTCTTACTGTGAATTCAAAGTGTTTGATTCCCTTTTGTCTATTCATTCAAGCTCATTCATGGTAAATTCCAAGGGTTTATACAGACTTGTTCCATTATGCCAGCCCTTTAAACGTAAATTATTACTACTTTGAACATTAGAATAACTATCATTTTGATTCTTAAGGGTTTTGAATACGTCTATGCTCTTATATCATGTCTAGAAAACGAATTTTTAAGTTTCTCACCAAATTATTCTGAAAACGCCAACTCATTTATAGGGAGTAAAAAATGTAACAGTATCACACTCCCTTCTCAGCTCTTTGAACACGATTTCCCAGGGACTAAATTGTGTGCTACAGATATTAAAGCTCTTTGAACATGTATTCCTAGTGTATAAAGCACAATCCTAAATATTTCCCTTGTCTATCATTGTTAAATTTCAGGTTTTGATTCACAGTTGTACAGTGATTCAGGGTCATTCATTGTGAAGTTGTAATGTTTATACATCATAACCTTAACACAAACCCTATCCCTAACCCTAGCTCTTGCCGTAAACCTAACCCTAACAATAAACCTAGCCCTAACCTAAAACCTAACCATCACCCTAGCCCTAACACTAGCCCTAGCCCTAGCCCTAACTCTAACTGTAACCATAAACCTAACCCTAACCCTAGCCCGAACCCTAGCCCAAACCCTAACCCGAACCCTAACACTAGCCCTAGCCCTAGCCCTAGCCCTAACCTTTACACTAACAATAAGCTGTCATTATTAGCCATAGGAAAATAACTTTTTAAGGTATCTGAGTCCTATGAAAATGAATGTTTGAATGTCTAACCCACCTTTTGTCAAAAACGCCAACTCATTTCACTGAAGTATAAATTTAACCAGTTTCTAACTCAGTTCCCTTGTCTTTGAACGGGATTTCCCAGTGACTTCAGTTTCCTTCAAACTTTAATGCTCTTCTAACCTATATTCCTAGTATGTGAAGCGCATTCTTAAATATTTCCCTAGACTCTTACTGTGAATTAAAGTGTTTGATTTCCTTTTGTCTATTCATTCAAGCTCATTTATTGTAAATTCCAAGGGTTTATACAGCCTTGTTCCATATACACCAGTTCTTTAAACATAAATTATTACTACCTTGAAAACTAGAATAGCTATCATTTTGATTCTTAAGGGTTTTTGAATACTTTCATACTGTTATATCAGGTCTATGAAAATGAATTCTTAAGTTTTAAATCAACTTTAATCCTAAAACGCCAACACTTTTGAAGGAATAAAAAATGTAAACAGGATCGCACTCACTTCTTAGCTCTTCAACACCATTTCCCAGGGACGAAATTGTGTACTTTTCATATTAAAGGTCTTTGAACCATGTATTCCTAGAGCCACAAGCACATTCTTAAATATTTCCATTGACTATTATTGTTAAATCTCACTGTTTGATTCAATTTTGTACAGCGATTCAAGGTCATTCATTGAGAATTGCTAATGTTAATACACCATAACCCTAACCTTAACCGTAGCCCTAACATAAACCGAGCCTTTGCCCTAAACCTAACCCTCGCCCTAAACCGAAACCTTAAGCTAACCCTAGGAATAACCATAACGCCAACTCTAACCCGAGCTCTCGCCCTATTTCTAAGCCTCACCCTAAACCTAACCTTCATTGTGAAATCCAATGTGTATGCAGCGTTTTTCCGTATATACCAGCTCTATTAACAGGAGTGATTACAATTTTATAGACTCTCCTACCTTTCACACAGCTTGGAATGCCAATTCTCGGTACGGTAACTGTGCCCTACATGTATTAAGGTACCACAAACGTATTACTAGTGTATCAGACACATTCGTAGTCATTTCCCAGGTCTGTGAGAGTTGTCACATTTCTTCCAGGTATCTGAGCCCTATGAAAAGGAAAGTTTTAATATTTAACCAACTTTCTTTCAAAAATGCCAACTCATATGGACTAAATTATAAATGTAACCCGTATCCAACTCAGTCCTCTGCTCTTTGAAGACAACTTCCCATGACTACACAGTTTCCGTCGGATATTAACGCTCTTTGAACCTTTATGCCCTGTATATGAAGCACATTCTTAAATATTTCCCTAGTCTCTTACTGTGAATTCTCAGTGTTTGATTCCCTTTTGTCCAGTCATTCAAGCTCATTCATGTTGAATTCCAAGGGTTTCTACAGACTTGTTCCATTATACCAGCCCTTTAAATGTAAATTTTTGCTACTTTGAACATTAGAATAACTATCATTTTGATTCTTAAGGGTTTTGAATACTTTTATGCTCTTATATCATGTCTAGGAAAACGAATTTTTAAGTTTCTCACCAAATGACTCAAAAAATGCCAACTCATTTTTAGGGAATAAAAAATGTAACAGTATCACACTCATTTTCAGCTCTTTGAACACGATTTCCCAGTGACTAAATTGTGTGCTACAGATAGTAAATCTCTTTGAACAGGTATTTCTAGTGTTCTAAACACAATCCTAAATATTTCCCTTTTCTATCATTGTTAAATGTCAGCGTTTGATTCACTTTTGTACAGTGATTCAAGGTCATTCATTGTGAATTTGTAATGGTAATACAGCGTAACCTTAACCGTAAGCCTATCCCTAACCCTAGCTCTAGCAGTAACCCTAATCCTAACCCTAGCCATAGCATAAGCTTAACTTTCACCCTAATCCTAGATCTAACAGTAGCCGTAGCCCTAGCACTAGACATAACCCTAACCCTAGCCCGAACCCTAAACTGAACCTTAACCCTAACCCTAGCCCTAACACTAGCCCTAGCCCTAACCTTTACACTAACAATAAACTGTCATTATTAGTGGATGAAAATAACTTTTTAAGGTATCTGAGCTCTATGAAAATGAATGTTAGAATGTTTAACCAACCTTTCGTCAAAAACGCCAACTCGTTTCACTCAAGTATAAATGTAACCAGTATTTAACTCAGTTCTCTAGTCTTTGAACACAATTTCCCAGTGGTTACACAGTTTTCTTCAGACATTAATGCTCTTTGAACATATATTCCCAGTATGGGAAGCACATTCTTAAATATTTCCCTAGACTCTTACTGTGAATTCAAAGTGTTTGATTCCCTTTTGTCTATTCATTCAAGCTCATTCATGGTAAATTCCAAGGGTTTATACAGACTTGTTCCATTATGCCAGCCCTTTAAACGTAAATTATTACTACTTTGAACATTAGAATAACTATCATTTTGATTCTTAAGGGTTTTGAATACGTCTATGCTCTTATATCATGTCTAGAAAACGAATTTTTAAGTTTCTCACCAAATTATTCTGAAAACGCCAACTCATTTATAGGGAGTAAAAAATGTAACAGTATCACACTCCCTTCTCAGCTCTTTGAACACGATTTCCCAGGGACTAAATTGTGTGCTACAGATATTAAAGCTCTTTGAACATGTATTCCTAGTGTATAAAGCACAATCCTAAATATTTCCCTTGTCTATCATTGTTAAATTTCAGGTTTTGATTCACAGTTGTACAGTGATTCAGGGTCATTCATTGTGAAGTTGTAATGTTTATACATCATAACCTTAACACAAACCCTATCCCTAACCCTAGCTCTTGCCGTAAACCTAACCCTAACAATAAACCTAGCCCTAACCTAAAACCTAACCATCACCCTAGCCCTAACACTAGCCCTAGCCCTAGCCCTAACTCTAACTGTAACCATAAACCTAACCCTAACCCTAGCCCGAACCCTAGCCCAAACCCTAACCCGAACCCTAACACTAGCCCTAGCCCTAGCCCTAGCCCTAACCTTTACACTAACAATAAGCTGTCATTATTAGCCATAGGAAAATAACTTTTTAAGGTATCTGAGTCCTATGAAAATGAATGTTTGAATGTCTAACCCACCTTTTGTCAAAAACGCCAACTCATTTCACTGAAGTATAAATTTAACCAGTTTCTAACTCAGTTCCCTTGTCTTTGAACGGGATTTCCCAGTGACTTCAGTTTCCTTCAAACTTTAATGCTCTTCTAACCTATATTCCTAGTATGTGAAGCGCATTCTTAAATATTTCCCTAGACTCTTACTGTGAATTAAAGTGTTTGATTTCCTTTTGTCTATTCATTCAAGCTCATTTATTGTAAATTCCAAGGGTTTATACAGCCTTGTTCCATATACACCAGTTCTTTAAACATAAATTATTACTACCTTGAAAACTAGAATAGCTATCATTTTGATTCTTAAGGGTTTTTGAATACTTTCATACTGTTATATCAGGTCTATGAAAATGAATTCTTAAGTTTTAAATCAACTTTAATCCTAAAACGCCAACACTTTTGAAGGAATAAAAAATGTAAACAGGATCGCACTCACTTCTTAGCTCTTCAACACCATTTCCCAGGGACGAAATTGTGTACTTTTCATATTAAAGGTCTTTGAACCATGTATTCCTAGAGCCACAAGCACATTCTTAAATATTTCCATTGACTATTATTGTTAAATCTCACTGTTTGATTCAATTTTGTACAGCGATTCAAGGTCATTCATTGAGAATTGCTAATGTTAATACACCATAACCCTAACCTTAACCGTAGCCCTAACATAAACCGAGCCTTTGCCCTAAACCTAACCCTCGCCCTAAACCGAAACCTTAAGCTAACCCTAGGAATAACCATAACGCCAACTCTAACCCGAGCTCTCGCCCTATTTCTAAGCCTCACCCTAAACCTAACCTTCATTGTGAAATCCAATGTGTATGCAGCGTTTTTCCGTATATACCAGCTCTATTAACAGGAGTGATTACAATTTTATAGACTCTCCTACCTTTCACACAGCTTGGAATGCCAATTCTCGGTACGGTAACTGTGCCCTACATGTATTAAGGTACCACAAACGTATTACTAGTGTATCAGACACATTCGTAGTCATTTCCCAGGTCTGTGAGAGTTGTCACATTTCTTCCAGGTATCTGAGCCCTATGAAAAGGAAAGTTTTAATATTTAACCAACTTTCTTTCAAAAATGCCAACTCATATGGACTAAATTATAAATGTAACCCGTATCCAACTCAGTCCTCTGCTCTTTGAAGACAACTTCCCATGACTACACAGTTTCCGTCGGATATTAACGCTCTTTGAACCTTTATGCCCTGTATATGAAGCACATTCTTAAATATTTCCCTAGTCTCTTACTGTGAATTCTCAGTGTTTGATTCCCTTTTGTCCAGTCATTCAAGCTCATTCATGTTGAATTCCAAGGGTTTCTACAGACTTGTTCCATTATACCAGCCCTTTAAATGTAAATTTTTGCTACTTTGAACATTAGAATAACTATCATTTTGATTCTTAAGGGTTTTGAATACTTTTATGCTCTTATATCATGTCTAGGAAAACGAATTTTTAAGTTTCTCACCAAATGACTCAAAAAATGCCAACTCATTTTTAGGGAATAAAAAATGTAACAGTATCACACTCATTTTCAGCTCTTTGAACACGATTTCCCAGTGACTAAATTGTGTGCTACAGATAGTAAATCTCTTTGAACAGGTATTTCTAGTGTTCTAAACACAATCCTAAATATTTCCCTTTTCTATCATTGTTAAATGTCAGCGTTTGATTCACTTTTGTACAGTGATTCAAGGTCATTCATTGTGAATTTGTAATGGTAATACAGCGTAACCTTAACCGTAAGCCTATCCCTAACCCTAGCTCTAGCAGTAACCCTAATCCTAACCCTAGCCATAGCATAAGCTTAACTTTCACCCTAATCCTAGATCTAACAGTAGCCGTAGCCCTAGCACTAGACATAACCCTAACCCTAGCCCGAACCCTAAACTGAACCTTAACCCTAACCCTAGCCCTAACACTAGCCCTAGCCCTAACCTTTACACTAACAATAAACTGTCATTATTAGTGGATGAAAATAACTTTTTAAGGTATCTGAGCTCTATGAAAATGAATGTTAGAATGTTTAACCAACCTTTCGTCAAAAACGCCAACTCGTTTCACTCAAGTATAAATGTAACCAGTATTTAACTCAGTTCTCTAGTCTTTGAACACAATTTCCCAGTGGTTACACAGTTTTCTTCAGACATTAATGCTCTTTGAACATATATTCCCAGTATGGGAAGCACATTCTTAAATATTTCCCTAGACTCTTACTGTGAATTCAAAGTGTTTGATTCCCTTTTGTCTATTCATTCAAGCTCATTCATGGTAAATTCCAAGGGTTTATACAGACTTGTTCCATTATGCCAGCCCTTTAAACGTAAATTATTACTACTTTGAACATTAGAATAACTATCATTTTGATTCTTAAGGGTTTTGAATACGTCTATGCTCTTATATCATGTCTAGAAAACGAATTTTTAAGTTTCTCACCAAATTATTCTGAAAACGCCAACTCATTTATAGGGAGTAAAAAATGTAACAGTATCACACTCCCTTCTCAGCTCTTTGAACACGATTTCCCAGGGACTAAATTGTGTGCTACAGATATTAAAGCTCTTTGAACATGTATTCCTAGTGTATAAAGCACAATCCTAAATATTTCCCTTGTCTATCATTGTTAAATTTCAGGTTTTGATTCACAGTTGTACAGTGATTCAGGGTCATTCATTGTGAAGTTGTAATGTTTATACATCATAACCTTAACACAAACCCTATCCCTAACCCTAGCTCTTGCCGTAAACCTAACCCTAACAATAAACCTAGCCCTAACCTAAAACCTAACCATCACCCTAGCCCTAACACTAGCCCTAGCCCTAGCCCTAACTCTAACTGTAACCATAAACCTAACCCTAACCCTAGCCCGAACCCTAGCCCAAACCCTAACCCGAACCCTAACACTAGCCCTAGCCCTAGCCCTAGCCCTAACCTTTACACTAACAATAAGCTGTCATTATTAGCCATAGGAAAATAACTTTTTAAGGTATCTGAGTCCTATGAAAATGAATGTTTGAATGTCTAACCCACCTTTTGTCAAAAACGCCAACTCATTTCACTGAAGTATAAATTTAACCAGTTTCTAACTCAGTTCCCTTGTCTTTGAACGGGATTTCCCAGTGACTTCAGTTTCCTTCAAACTTTAATGCTCTTCTAACCTATATTCCTAGTATGTGAAGCGCATTCTTAAATATTTCCCTAGACTCTTACTGTGAATTAAAGTGTTTGATTTCCTTTTGTCTATTCATTCAAGCTCATTTATTGTAAATTCCAAGGGTTTATACAGCCTTGTTCCATATACACCAGTTCTTTAAACATAAATTATTACTACCTTGAAAACTAGAATAGCTATCATTTTGATTCTTAAGGGTTTTTGAATACTTTCATACTGTTATATCAGGTCTATGAGAACGAATTTTTAAGTTTTAAATCAACTTTAATCCTAAAACGCCAACTCATTTTGATGTGATAAAAAATGTAAACAGTATCGCACTCACTTCTTAGCTCTTCAACACCATTTCCCAGGGACGAAATTGTGTACTTTTCATATTAAAGGTCTTTGAACCATGTATTCCTAGAGCCACAAGCACATTCTTAAATATTTCCATTGACTATTATTGTTAAATCTCACTGTTTGATTCAATTTTGTACAGCGATTCAAGGTCATTCATTGAGAATTGCTAATGTTAATACACCATAACCCTAACCTTAACCGTAGCCCTAACATAAACCGAGCCTTTGCCCTAAACCTAACCCTCGCCCTAAACCGAAACCTTAAGCTAACCCTAGGAATAACCATAACGCCAACTCTAACCCGAGCTCTCGCCCTATTTCTAAGCCTCACCCTAAACCTAACCTTCATTGTGAAATCCAATGTGTATGCAGCGTTTTTCCGTATATACCAGCTCTATTAACAGGAGTGATTACAATTTTATAGACTCTCCTACCTTTCACACAGCTTGGAATGCCAATTCTCGGTACGGTAACTGTGCCCTACATGTATTAAGGTACCACAAACGTATTACTAGTGTATCAGACACATTCGTAGTCATTTCCCAGGTCTGTGAGAGTTGTCACATTTCTTCCAGGTATCTGAGCCCTATGAAAAGGAAAGTTTTAATATTTAACCAACTTTCTTTCAAAAATGCCAACTCATATGGACTAAATTATAAATGTAACCCGTATCCAACTCAGTCCTCTGCTCTTTGAAGACAACTTCCCATGACTACACAGTTTCCGTCGGATATTAACGCTCTTTGAACCTTTATGCCCTGTATATGAAGCACATTCTTAAATATTTCCCTAGTCTCTTACTGTGAATTCTCAGTGTTTGATTCCCTTTTGTCCAGTCATTCAAGCTCATTCATGTTGAATTCCAAGGGTTTCTACAGACTTGTTCCATTATACCAGCCCTTTAAATGTAAATTTTTGCTACTTTGAACATTAGAATAACTATCATTTTGATTCTTAAGGGTTTTGAATACTTTTATGCTCTTATATCATGTCTAGGAAAACGAATTTTTAAGTTTCTCACCAAATGACTCAAAAAATGCCAACTCATTTTTAGGGAATAAAAAATGTAACAGTATCACACTCATTTTCAGCTCTTTGAACACGATTTCCCAGTGACTAAATTGTGTGCTACAGATAGTAAATCTCTTTGAACAGGTATTTCTAGTGTTCTAAACACAATCCTAAATATTTCCCTTTTCTATCATTGTTAAATGTCAGCGTTTGATTCACTTTTGTACAGTGATTCAAGGTCATTCATTGTGAATTTGTAATGGTAATACAGCGTAACCTTAACCGTAAGCCTATCCCTAACCCTAGCTCTAGCAGTAACCCTAATCCTAACCCTAGCCATAGCATAAGCTTAACTTTCACCCTAATCCTAGATCTAACAGTAGCCGTAGCCCTAGCACTAGACATAACCCTAACCCTAGCCCGAACCCTAAACTGAACCTTAACCCTAACCCTAGCCCTAACACTAGCCCTAGCCCTAACCTTTACACTAACAATAAACTGTCATTATTAGTGGATGAAAATAACTTTTTAAGGTATCTGAGCTCTATGAAAATGAATGTTAGAATGTTTAACCAACCTTTCGTCAAAAACGCCAACTCGTTTCACTCAAGTATAAATGTAACCAGTATTTAACTCAGTTCTCTAGTCTTTGAACACAATTTCCCAGTGGTTACACAGTTTTCTTCAGACATTAATGCTCTTTGAACATATATTCCCAGTATGGGAAGCACATTCTTAAATATTTCCCTAGACTCTTACTGTGAATTCAAAGTGTTTGATTCCCTTTTGTCTATTCATTCAAGCTCATTCATGGTAAATTCCAAGGGTTTATACAGACTTGTTCCATTATGCCAGCCCTTTAAACGTAAATTATTACTACTTTGAACATTAGAATAACTATCATTTTGATTCTTAAGGGTTTTGAATACGTCTATGCTCTTATATCATGTCTAGAAAACGAATTTTTAAGTTTCTCACCAAATTATTCTGAAAACGCCAACTCATTTATAGGGAGTAAAAAATGTAACAGTATCACACTCCCTTCTCAGCTCTTTGAACACGATTTCCCAGGGACTAAATTGTGTGCTACAGATATTAAAGCTCTTTGAACATGTATTCCTAGTGTATAAAGCACAATCCTAAATATTTCCCTTGTCTATCATTGTTAAATTTCAGGTTTTGATTCACAGTTGTACAGTGATTCAGGGTCATTCATTGTGAAGTTGTAATGTTTATACATCATAACCTTAACACAAACCCTATCCCTAACCCTAGCTCTTGCCGTAAACCTAACCCTAACAATAAACCTAGCCCTAACCTAAAACCTAACCATCACCCTAGCCCTAACACTAGCCCTAGCCCTAGCCCTAACTCTAACTGTAACCATAAACCTAACCCTAACCCTAGCCCGAACCCTAGCCCAAACCCTAACCCGAACCCTAACACTAGCCCTAGCCCTAGCCCTAGCCCTAACCTTTACACTAACAATAAGCTGTCATTATTAGCCATAGGAAAATAACTTTTTAAGGTATCTGAGTCCTATGAAAATGAATGTTTGAATGTCTAACCCACCTTTTGTCAAAAACGCCAACTCATTTCACTGAAGTATAAATTTAACCAGTTTCTAACTCAGTTCCCTTGTCTTTGAACGGGATTTCCCAGTGACTTCAGTTTCCTTCAAACTTTAATGCTCTTCTAACCTATATTCCTAGTATGTGAAGCGCATTCTTAAATATTTCCCTAGACTCTTACTGTGAATTAAAGTGTTTGATTTCCTTTTGTCTATTCATTCAAGCTCATTTATTGTAAATTCCAAGGGTTTATACAGCCTTGTTCCATATACACCAGTTCTTTAAACATAAATTATTACTACCTTGAAAACTAGAATAGCTATCATTTTGATTCTTAAGGGTTTTTGAATACTTTCATACTGTTATATCAGGTCTATGAAAATGAATTCTTAAGTTTTAAATCAACTTTAATCCTAAAACGCCAACACTTTTGAAGGAATAAAAAATGTAAACAGGATCGCACTCACTTCTTAGCTCTTCAACACCATTTCCCAGGGACGAAATTGTGTACTTTTCATATTAAAGGTCTTTGAACCATGTATTCCTAGAGCCACAAGCACATTCTTAAATATTTCCATTGACTATTATTGTTAAATCTCACTGTTTGATTCAATTTTGTACAGCGATTCAAGGTCATTCATTGAGAATTGCTAATGTTAATACACCATAACCCTAACCTTAACCGTAGCCCTAACATAAACCGAGCCTTTGCCCTAAACCTAACCCTCGCCCTAAACCGAAACCTTAAGCTAACCCTAGGAATAACCATAACGCCAACTCTAACCCGAGCTCTCGCCCTATTTCTAAGCCTCACCCTAAACCTAACCTTCATTGTGAAATCCAATGTGTATGCAGCGTTTTTCCGTATATACCAGCTCTATTAACAGGAGTGATTACAATTTTATAGACTCTCCTACCTTTCACACAGCTTGGAATGCCAATTCTCGGTACGGTAACTGTGCCCTACATGTATTAAGGTACCACAAACGTATTACTAGTGTATCAGACACATTCGTAGTCATTTCCCAGGTCTGTGAGAGTTGTCACATTTCTTCCAGGTATCTGAGCCCTATGAAAAGGAAAGTTTTAATATTTAACCAACTTTCTTTCAAAAATGCCAACTCATATGGACTAAATTATAAATGTAACCCGTATCCAACTCAGTCCTCTGCTCTTTGAAGACAACTTCCCATGACTACACAGTTTCCGTCGGATATTAACGCTCTTTGAACCTTTATGCCCTGTATATGAAGCACATTCTTAAATATTTCCCTAGTCTCTTACTGTGAATTCTCAGTGTTTGATTCCCTTTTGTCCAGTCATTCAAGCTCATTCATGTTGAATTCCAAGGGTTTCTACAGACTTGTTCCATTATACCAGCCCTTTAAATGTAAATTTTTGCTACTTTGAACATTAGAATAACTATCATTTTGATTCTTAAGGGTTTTGAATACTTTTATGCTCTTATATCATGTCTAGGAAAACGAATTTTTAAGTTTCTCACCAAATGACTCAAAAAATGCCAACTCATTTTTAGGGAATAAAAAATGTAACAGTATCACACTCATTTTCAGCTCTTTGAACACGATTTCCCAGTGACTAAATTGTGTGCTACAGATAGTAAATCTCTTTGAACAGGTATTTCTAGTGTTCTAAACACAATCCTAAATATTTCCCTTTTCTATCATTGTTAAATGTCATCGTTTGATTCACTTTTGTACAGTGATTCAAGGTCATTCATTGTGAATTTGTAATGGTAATACAGCGTAACCTTAACCGTAAGCCTATCCCTAACCCTAGCTCTAGCAGTAACCCTAATCCTAACCCTAGCCATAGCATAAGCTTAACTTTCACCCTAATCCTAGATCTAACAGTAGCCGTAGCCCTAGCACTAGACATAACCCTAACCCTAGCCCGAACCCTAAACTGAACCTTAACCCTAACCCTAGCCCTAACACTAGCCCTAGCCCTAACCTTTACACTAACAATAAACTGTCATTATTAGTGGATGAAAATAACTTTTTAAGGTATCTGAGCTCTATGAAAATGAATGTTAGAATGTTTAACCAACCTTTCGTCAAAAACGCCAACTCGTTTCACTCAAGTATAAATGTAACCAGTATTTAACTCAGTTCTCTAGTCTTTGAACACAATTTCCCAGTGGTTACACAGTTTTCTTCAGACATTAATGCTCTTTGAACATATATTCCCAGTATGGGAAGCACATTCTTAAATATTTCCCTAGACTCTTACTGTGAATTCAAAGTGTTTGATTCCCTTTTGTCTATTCATTCAAGCTCATTCATGGTAAATTCCAAGGGTTTATACAGACTTGTTCCATTATGCCAGCCCTTTAAACGTAAATTATTACTACTTTGAACATTAGAATAACTATCATTTTGATTCTTAAGGGTTTTGAATACGTCTATGCTCTTATATCATGTCTAGAAAACGAATTTTTAAGTTTCTCACCAAATTATTCTGAAAACGCCAACTCATTTATAGGGAGTAAAAAATGTAACAGTATCACACTCCCTTCTCAGCTCTTTGAACACGATTTCCCAGGGACTAAATTGTGTGCTACAGATATTAAAGCTCTTTGAACATGTATTCCTAGTGTATAAAGCACAATCCTAAATATTTCCCTTGTCTATCATTGTTAAATTTCAGGTTTTGATTCACAGTTGTACAGTGATTCAGGGTCATTCATTGTGAAGTTGTAATGTTTATACATCATAACCTTAACACAAACCCTATCCCTAACCCTAGCTCTTGCCGTAAACCTAACCCTAACAATAAACCTAGCCCTAACCTAAAACCTAACCATCACCCTAGCCCTAACACTAGCCCTAGCCCTAGCCCTAACTCTAACTGTAACCATAAACCTAACCCTAACCCTAGCCCGAACCCTAGCCCAAACCCTAACCCGAACCCTAACACTAGCCCTAGCCCTAGCCCTAGCCCTAACCTTTACACTAACAATAAGCTGTCATTATTAGCCATAGGAAAATAACTTTTTAAGGTATCTGAGTCCTATGAAAATGAATGTTTGAATGTCTAACCCACCTTTTGTCAAAAACGCCAACTCATTTCACTGAAGTATAAATTTAACCAGTTTCTAACTCAGTTCCCTTGTCTTTGAACGGGATTTCCCAGTGACTTCAGTTTCCTTCAAACTTTAATGCTCTTCTAACCTATATTCCTAGTATGTGAAGCGCATTCTTAAATATTTCCCTAGACTCTTACTGTGAATTAAAGTGTTTGATTTCCTTTTGTCTATTCATTCAAGCTCATTTATTGTAAATTCCAAGGGTTTATACAGCCTTGTTCCATATACACCAGTTCTTTAAACATAAATTATTACTACCTTGAAAACTAGAATAGCTATCATTTTGATTCTTAAGGGTTTTTGAATACTTTCATACTGTTATATCAGGTCTATGAAAATGAATTCTTAAGTTTTAAATCAACTTTAATCCTAAAACGCCAACACTTTTGAAGGAATAAAAAATGTAAACAGGATCGCACTCACTTCTTAGCTCTTCAACACCATTTCCCAGGGACGAAATTGTGTACTTTTCATATTAAAGGTCTTTGAACCATGTATTCCTAGAGCCACAAGCACATTCTTAAATATTTCCATTGACTATTATTGTTAAATCTCACTGTTTGATTCAATTTTGTACAGCGATTCAAGGTCATTCATTGAGAATTGCTAATGTTAATACACCATAACCCTAACCTTAACCGTAGCCCTAACATAAACCGAGCCTTTGCCCTAAACCTAACCCTCGCCCTAAACCGAAACCTTAAGCTAACCCTAGGAATAACCATAACGCCAACTCTAACCCGAGCTCTCGCCCTATTTCTAAGCCTCACCCTAAACCTAACCTTCATTGTGAAATCCAATGTGTATGCAGCGTTTTTCCGTATATACCAGCTCTATTAACAGGAGTGATTACAATTTTATAGACTCTCCTACCTTTCACACAGCTTGGAATGCCAATTCTCGGTACGGTAACTGTGCCCTACATGTATTAAGGTACCACAAACGTATTACTAGTGTATCAGACACATTCGTAGTCATTTCCCAGGTCTGTGAGAGTTGTCACATTTCTTCCAGGTATCTGAGCCCTATGAAAAGGAAAGTTTTAATATTTAACCAACTTTCTTTCAAAAATGCCAACTCATATGGACTAAATTATAAATGTAACCCGTATCCAACTCAGTCCTCTGCTCTTTGAAGACAACTTCCCATGACTACACAGTTTCCGTCGGATATTAACGCTCTTTGAACCTTTATGCCCTGTATATGAAGCACATTCTTAAATATTTCCCTAGTCTCTTACTGTGAATTCTCAGTGTTTGATTCCCTTTTGTCCAGTCATTCAAGCTCATTCATGTTGAATTCCAAGGGTTTCTACAGACTTGTTCCATTATACCAGCCCTTTAAATGTAAATTTTTGCTACTTTGAACATTAGAATAACTATCATTTTGATTCTTAAGGGTTTTGAATACTTTTATGCTCTTATATCATGTCTAGGAAAACGAATTTTTAAGTTTCTCACCAAATGACTCAAAAAATGCCAACTCATTTTTAGGGAATAAAAAATGTAACAGTATCACACTCATTTTCAGCTCTTTGAACACGATTTCCCAGTGACTAAATTGTGTGCTACAGATAGTAAATCTCTTTGAACAGGTATTTCTAGTGTTCTAAACACAATCCTAAATATTTCCCTTTTCTATCATTGTTAAATGTCAGCGTTTGATTCACTTTTGTACAGTGATTCAAGGTCATTCATTGTGAATTTGTAATGGTAATACAGCGTAACCTTAACCGTAAGCCTATCCCTAACCCTAGCTCTAGCAGTAACCCTAATCCTAACCCTAGCCATAGCATAAGCTTAACTTTCACCCTAATCCTAGATCTAACAGTAGCCGTAGCCCTAGCACTAGACATAACCCTAACCCTAGCCCGAACCCTAAACTGAACCTTAACCCTAACCCTAGCCCTAACACTAGCCCTAGCCCTAACCTTTACACTAACAATAAACTGTCATTATTAGTGGATGAAAATAACTTTTTAAGGTATCTGAGCTCTATGAAAATGAATGTTAGAATGTTTAACCAACCTTTCGTCAAAAACGCCAACTCGTTTCACTCAAGTATAAATGTAACCAGTATTTAACTCAGTTCTCTAGTCTTTGAACACAATTTCCCAGTGGTTACACAGTTTTCTTCAGACATTAATGCTCTTTGAACATATATTCCCAGTATGGGAAGCACATTCTTAAATATTTCCCTAGACTCTTACTGTGAATTCAAAGTGTTTGATTCCCTTTTGTCTATTCATTCAAGCTCATTCATGGTAAATTCCAAGGGTTTATACAGACTTGTTCCATTATGCCAGCCCTTTAAACGTAAATTATTACTACTTTGAACATTAGAATAACTATCATTTTGATTCTTAAGGGTTTTGAATACGTCTATGCTCTTATATCATGTCTAGAAAACGAATTTTTAAGTTTCTCACCAAATTATTCTGAAAACGCCAACTCATTTATAGGGAGTAAAAAATGTAACAGTATCACACTCCCTTCTCAGCTCTTTGAACACGATTTCCCAGGGACTAAATTGTGTGCTACAGATATTAAAGCTCTTTGAACATGTATTCCTAGTGTATAAAGCACAATCCTAAATATTTCCCTTGTCTATCATTGTTAAATTTCAGGTTTTGATTCACAGTTGTACAGTGATTCAGGGTCATTCATTGTGAAGTTGTAATGTTTATACATCATAACCTTAACACAAACCCTATCCCTAACCCTAGCTCTTGCCGTAAACCTAACCCTAACAATAAACCTAGCCCTAACCTAAAACCTAACCATCACCCTAGCCCTAACACTAGCCCTAGCCCTAGCCCTAACTCTAACTGTAACCATAAACCTAACCCTAACCCTAGCCCGAACCCTAGCCCAAACCCTAACCCGAACCCTAACACTAGCCCTAGCCCTAACCTTTACACTAACAATAAGCTGTCATTATTAGCCATAGGAAAATAACTTTTTAAGGTATCTGAGTCCTATGAAAATGAATGTTTGAATGTCTAACCCACCTTTTGTCAAAAACGCCAACTCATTTCACTGAAGTATAAATTTAACCAGTTTCTAACTCAGTTCCCTTGTCTTTGAACGGGATTTCCCAGTGACTTCAGTTTCCTTCAAACTTTAATGCTCTTCTAACCTATATTCCTAGTATGTGAAGCGCATTCTTAAATATTTCCCTAGACTCTTACTGTGAATTAAAGTGTTTGATTTCCTTTTGTCTATTCATTCAAGCTCATTTATTGTAAATTCCAAGGGTTTATACAGCCTTGTTCCATATACACCAGTTCTTTAAACATAAATTATTACTACCTTGAAAACTAGAATAGCTATCATTTTGATTCTTAAGGGTTTTTGAATACTTTCATACTGTTATATCAGGTCTATGAGAACGAATTTTTAAGTTTTAAATCAACTTTAATCCTAAAACGCCAACTCATTTTGATGTGATAAAAAATGTAAACAGTATCGCACTCACTTCTTAGCTCTTCAACACCATTTCCCAGGGACGAAATTGTGTACTTTTCATATTAAAGGTCTTTGAACCATGTATTCCTAGAGCCACAAGCACATTCTTAAATATTTCCATTGACTATTATTGTTAAATCTCACTGTTTGATTCAATTTTGTACAGCGATTCAAGGTCATTCATTGAGAATTGCTAATGTTAATACACCATAACCCTAACCTTAACCGTAGCCCTAACATAAACCGAGCCTTTGCCCTAAACCTAACCCTCGCCCTAAACCGAAACCTTAAGCTAACCCTAGGAATAACCATAACGCCAACTCTAACCCGAGCTCTCGCCCTATTTCTAAGCCTCACCCTAAACCTAACCTTCATTGTGAAATCCAATGTGTATGCAGCGTTTTTCCGTATATACCAGCTCTATTAACAGGAGTGATTACAATTTTATAGACTCTCCTACCTTTCACACAGCTTGGAATGCCAATTCTCGGTACGGTAACTGTGCCCTACATGTATTAAGGTACCACAAACGTATTACTAGTGTATCAGACACATTCGTAGTCATTTCCCAGGTCTGTGAGAGTTGTCACATTTCTTCCAGGTATCTGAGCCCTATGAAAAGGAAAGTTTTAATATTTAACCAACTTTCTTTCAAAAATGCCAACTCATATGGACTAAATTATAAATGTAACCCGTATCCAACTCAGTCCTCTGCTCTTTGAAGACAACTTCCCATGACTACACAGTTTCCGTCGGATATTAACGCTCTTTGAACCTTTATGCCCTGTATATGAAGCACATTCTTAAATATTTCCCTAGTCTCTTACTGTGAATTCTCAGTGTTTGATTCCCTTTTGTCCAGTCATTCAAGCTCATTCATGTTGAATTCCAAGGGTTTCTACAGACTTGTTCCATTATACCAGCCCTTTAAATGTAAATTTTTGCTACTTTGAACATTAGAATAACTATCATTTTGATTCTTAAGGGTTTTGTATACTTTTATGCTCTTATATCATGTCTAGGAAAACGAATTTTTAAGTTTCTCACCAAATGACTCAAAAAATGCCAACTCATTTTTAGGGAATAAAAAATGTAACAGTATCACACTCATTTTCAGCTCTTTGAACACGATTTCCCAGTGACTAAATTGTGTGCTACAGATAGTAAATCTCTTTGAACAGGTATTTCTAGTGTTCTAAACACAATCCTAAATATTTCCCTTTTCTATCATTGTTAAATGTCAGCGTTTGATTCACTTTTGTACAGTGATTCAAGGTCATTCATTGTGAATTTGTAATGGTAATACAGCGTAACCTTAACCGTAAGCCTATCCCTAACCCTAGCTCTAGCAGTAACCCTAATCCTAACCCTAGCCATAGCATAAGCTTAACTTTCACCCTAATCCTAGATCTAACAGTAGCCGTAGCCCTAGCACTAGACATAACCCTAACCCTAGCCCGAACCCTAAACTGAACCTTAACCCTAACCCTAGCCCTAACACTAGCCCTAGCCCTAACCTTTACACTAACAATAAACTGTCATTATTAGTGGATGAAAATAACTTTTTAAGGTATCTGAGCTCTATGAAAATGAATGTTAGAATGTTTAACCAACCTTTCGTCAAAAACGCCAACTCGTTTCACTCAAGTATAAATGTAACCAGTATTTAACTCAGTTCTCTAGTCTTTGAACACAATTTCCCAGTGGTTACACAGTTTTCTTCAGACATTAATGCTCTTTGAACATATATTCCCAGTATGGGAAGCACATTCTTAAATATTTCCCTAGACTCTTACTGTGAATTCAAAGTGTTTGATTCCCTTTTGTCTATTCATTCAAGCTCATTCATGGTAAATTCCAAGGGTTTATACAGACTTGTTCCATTATGCCAGCCCTTTAAACGTAAATTATTACTACTTTGAACATTAGAATAACTATCATTTTGATTCTTAAGGGTTTTGAATACGTCTATGCTCTTATATCATGTCTAGAAAACGAATTTTTAAGTTTCTCACCAAATTATTCTGAAAACGCCAACTCATTTATAGGGAGTAAAAAATGTAACAGTATCACACTCCCTTCTCAGCTCTTTGAACACGATTTCCCAGGGACTAAATTGTGTGCTACAGATATTAAAGCTCTTTGAACATGTATTCCTAGTGTATAAAGCACAATCCTAAATATTTCCCTTGTCTATCATTGTTAAATTTCAGGTTTTGATTCACAGTTGTACAGTGATTCAGGGTCATTCATTGTGAAGTTGTAATGTTTATACATCATAACCTTAACACAAACCCTATCCCTAACCCTAGCTCTTGCCGTAAACCTAACCCTAACAATAAACCTAGCCCTAACCTAAAACCTAACCATCACCCTAGCCCTAACACTAGCCCTAGCCCTAGCCCTAACTCTAACTGTAACCATAAACCTAACCCTAACCCTAGCCCGAACCCTAGCCCAAACCCTAACCCGAACCCTAACACTAGCCCTAGCCCTAACCTTTACACTAACAATAAGCTGTCATTATTAGCCATAGAAAAATAACTTTTTAAGGTATCTGAGTCCTATGAAAATGAATGTTTGAATGTCTAACCCACCTTTTGTCAAAAACGCCAACTCATTTCACTGAAGTATAAATTTAACCAGTTTCTAACTCAGTTCCCTTGTCTTTGAACGGGATTTCCCAGTGACTTCAGTTTCCTTCAAACTTTAATGCTCTTCTAACCTATATTCCTAGTATGTGAAGCGCATTCTTAAATATTTCCCTAGACTCTTACTGTGAATTAAAGTGTTTGATTTCCTTTTGTCTATTCATTCAAGCTCATTTATTGTAAATTCCAAGGGTTTATACAGCCTTGTTCCATATACACCAGTTCTTTAAACATAAATTATTACTACCTTGAAAACTAGAATAGCTATCATTTTGATTCTTAAGGGTTTTTGAATACTTTCATACTGTTATATCAGGTCTATGAGAACGAATTTTTAAGTTTTAAATCAACTTTAATCCTAAAACGCCAACTCATTTTGATGTGATAAAAAATGTAAACAGTATCGCACTCACTTCTTAGCTCTTCAACACCATTTCCCAGGGACGAAATTGTGTACTTTTCATATTAAAGGTCTTTGAACCATGTATTCCTAGAGCCACAAGCACATTCTTAAATATTTCCATTGACTATTATTGTTAAATCTCACTGTTTGATTCAATTTTGTACAGCGATTCAAGGTCATTCATTGAGAATTGCTAATGTTAATACACCATAACCCTAACCTTAACCGTAGCCCTAACATAAACCGAGCCTTTGCCCTAAACCTAACCCTCGCCCTAAACCGAAACCTTAAGCTAACCCTAGGAATAACCATAACGCCAACTCTAACCCGAGCTCTCGCCCTATTTCTAAGCCTCACCCTAAACCTAACCTTCATTGTGAAATCCAATGTGTATGCAGCGTTTTTCCGTATATACCAGCTCTATTAACAGGAGTGATTACAATTTTATAGACTCTCCTACCTTTCACACAGCTTGGAATGCCAATTCTCGGTACGGTAACTGTGCCCTACATGTATTAAGGTACCACAAACGTATTACTAGTGTATCAGACACATTCGTAGTCATTTCCCAGGTCTGTGAGAGTTGTCACATTTCTTCCAGGTATCTGAGCCCTATGAAAAGGAAAGTTTTAATATTTAACCAACTTTCTTTCAAAAATGCCAACTCATATGGACTAAATTATAAATGTAACCCGTATCCAACTCAGTCCTCTGCTCTTTGAAGACAACTTCCCATGACTACACAGTTTCCGTCGGATATTAACGCTCTTTGAACCTTTATGCCCTGTATATGAAGCACATTCTTAAATATTTCCCTAGTCTCTTACTGTGAATTCTCAGTGTTTGATTCCCTTTTGTCCAGTCATTCAAGCTCATTCATGTTGAATTCCAAGGGTTTCTACAGACTTGTTCCATTATACCAGCCCTTTAAATGTAAATTTTTGCTACTTTGAACATTAGAATAACTATCATTTTGATTCTTAAGGGTTTTGAATACTTTTATGCTCTTATATCATGTCTAGGAAAACGAATTTTTAAGTTTCTCACCAAATGACTCAAAAAATGCCAACTCATTTTTAGGGAATAAAAAATGTAACAGTATCACACTCATTTTCAGCTCTTTGAACACGATTTCCCAGTGACTAAATTGTGTGCTACAGATAGTAAATCTCTTTGAACAGGTATTTCTAGTGTTCTAAACACAATCCTAAATATTTCCCTTTTCTATCATTGTTAAATGTCAGCGTTTGATTCACTTTTGTACAGTGATTCAAGGTCATTCATTGTGAATTTGTAATGGTAATACAGCGTAACCTTAACCGTAAGCCTATCCCTAACCCTAGCTCTAGCAGTAACCCTAATCCTAACCCTAGCCATAGCATAAGCTTAACTTTCACCCTAATCCTAGATCTAACAGTAGCCGTAGCCCTAGCACTAGACATAACCCTAACCCTAGCCCGAACCCTAAACTGAACCTTAACCCTAACCCTAGCCCTAACACTAGCCCTAGCCCTAACCTTTACACTAACAATAAACTGTCATTATTAGTGGATGAAAATAACTTTTTAAGGTATCTGAGCTCTATGAAAATGAATGTTAGAATGTTTAACCAACCTTTCGTCAAAAACGCCAACTCGTTTCACTCAAGTATAAATGTAACCAGTATTTAACTCAGTTCTCTAGTCTTTGAACACAATTTCCCAGTGGTTACACAGTTTTCTTCAGACATTAATGCTCTTTGAACATATATTCCCAGTATGGGAAGCACATTCTTAAATATTTCCCTAGACTCTTACTGTGAATTCAAAGTGTTTGATTCCCTTTTGTCTATTCATTCAAGCTCATTCATGGTAAATTCCAAGGGTTTATACAGACTTGTTCCATTATGCCAGCCCTTTAAACGTAAATTATTACTACTTTGAACATTAGAATAACTATCATTTTGATTCTTAAGGGTTTTGAATACGTCTATGCTCTTATATCATGTCTAGAAAACGAATTTTTAAGTTTCTCACCAAATTATTCTGAAAACGCCAACTCATTTATAGGGAGTAAAAAATGTAACAGTATCACACTCCCTTCTCAGCTCTTTGAACACGATTTCCCAGGGACTAAATTGTGTGCTACAGATATTAAAGCTCTTTGAACATGTATTCCTAGTGTATAAAGCACAATCCTAAATATTTCCCTTGTCTATCATTGTTAAATTTCAGGTTTTGATTCACAGTTGTACAGTGATTCAGGGTCATTCATTGTGAAGTTGTAATGTTTATACATCATAACCTTAACACAAACCCTATCCCTAACCCTAGCTCTTGCCGTAAACCTAACCCTAACAATAAACCTAGCCCTAACCTAAAACCTAACCATCACCCTAGCCCTAACACTAGCCCTAGCCCTAGCCCTAACTCTAACTGTAACCATAAACCTAACCCTAACCCTAGCCCGAACCCTAGCCCAAACCCTAACCCGAACCCTAACACTAGCCCTAGCCCTAACCTTTACACTAACAATAAGCTGTCATTATTAGCCATAGAAAAATAACTTTTTAAGGTATCTGAGTCCTATGAAAATGAATGTTTGAATGTCTAACCCACCTTTTGTCAAAAACGCCAACTCATTTCACTGAAGTATAAATTTAACCAGTTTCTAACTCAGTTCCCTTGTCTTTGAACGGGATTTCCCAGTGACTTCAGTTTCCTTCAAACTTTAATGCTCTTCTAACCTATATTCCTAGTATGTGAAGCGCATTCTTAAATATTTCCCTAGACTCTTACTGTGAATTAAAGTGTTTGATTTCCTTTTGTCTATTCATTCAAGCTCATTTATTGTAAATTCCAAGGGTTTATACAGCCTTGTTCCATATACACCAGTTCTTTAAACATAAATTATTACTACCTTGAAAACTAGAATAGCTATCATTTTGATTCTTAAGGGTTTTTGAATACTTTCATACTGTTATATCAGGTCTATGAGAACGAATTTTTAAGTTTTAAATCAACTTTAATCCTAAAACGCCAACTCATTTTGATGTGATAAAAAATGTAAACAGTATCGCACTCACTTCTTAGCTCTTCAACACCATTTCCCAGGGACGAAATTGTGTACTTTTCATATTAAAGGTCTTTGAACCATGTATTCCTAGAGCCACAAGCACATTCTTAAATATTTCCATTGACTATTATTGTTAAATCTCACTGTTTGATTCAATTTTGTACAGCGATTCAAGGTCATTCATTGAGAATTGCTAATGTTAATACACCATAACCCTAACCTTAACCGTAGCCCTAACATAAACCGAGCCTTTGCCCTAAACCTAACCCTCGCCCTAAACCGAAACCTTAAGCTAACCCTAGGAATAACCATAACGCCAACTCTAACCCGAGCTCTCGCCCTATTTCTAAGCCTCACCCTAAACCTAACCTTCATTGTGAAATCCAATGTGTATGCAGCGTTTTTCCGTATATACCAGCTCTATTAACAGGAGTGATTACAATTTTATAGACTCTCCTACCTTTCACACAGCTTGGAATGCCAATTCCCGGTACGGTAACTGTGCCCTACATGTATTAAGGTACCACAAACGTATTACTAGTGTATCAGACACATTCGTAGTCATTTCCCAGGTCTGTGAGAGTTGTCACATTTCTTCCAGGTATCTGAGCCCTATGAAAAGGAAAGTTTTAATATTTAACCAACTTTCTTTCAAAAATGCCAACTCATATGGACTAAATTATAAATGTAACCCGTATCCAACTCAGTCCTCTGCTCTTTGAAGACAACTTCCCATGACTACACAGTTTCCGTCGGATATTAACGCTCTTTGAACCTTTATGCCCTGTATATGAAGCACATTCTTAAATATTTCCCTAGTCTCTTACTGTGAATTCTCAGTGTTTGATTCCCTTTTGTCCAGTCATTCAAGCTCATTCATGTTGAATTCCAAGGGTTTCTACAGACTTGTTCCATTATACCAGCCCTTTAAATGTAAATTTTTGCTACTTTGAACATTAGAATAACTATCATTTTGATTCTTAAGGGTTTTGAATACTTTTATGCTCTTATATCATGTCTAGGAAAACGAATTTTTAAGTTTCTCACCAAATGACTCAAAAAATGCCAACTCATTTTTAGGGAATAAAAAATGTAACAGTATCACACTCATTTTCAGCTCTTTGAACACGATTTCCCAGTGACTAAATTGTGTGCTACAGATAGTAAATCTCTTTGAACAGGTATTTCTAGTGTTCTAAACACAATCCTAAATATTTCCCTTTTCTATCATTGTTAAATGTCAGCGTTTGATTCACTTTTGTACAGTGATTCAAGGTCATTCATTGTGAATTTGTAATGGTAATACAGCGTAACCTTAACCGTAAGCCTATCCCTAACCCTAGCTCTAGCAGTAACCCTAATCCTAACCCTAGCCATAGCATAAGCTTAACTTTCACCCTAATCCTAGATCTAACAGTAGCCGTAGCCCTAGCACTAGACATAACCCTAACCCTAGCCCGAACCCTAAACTGAACCTTAACCCTAACCCTAGCCCTAACACTAGCCCTAGCCCTAACCTTTACACTAACAATAAACTGTCATTATTAGTGGATGAAAATAACTTTTTAAGGTATCTGAGCTCTATGAAAATGAATGTTAGAATGTTTAACCAACCTTTCGTCAAAAACGCCAACTCGTTTCACTCAAGTATAAATGTAACCAGTATTTAACTCAGTTCTCTAGTCTTTGAACACAATTTCCCAGTGGTTACACAGTTTTCTTCAGACATTAATGCTCTTTGAACATATATTCCCAGTATGGGAAGCACATTCTTAAATATTTCCCTAGACTCTTACTGTGAATTCAAAGTGTTTGATTCCCTTTTGTCTATTCATTCAAGCTCATTCATGGTAAATTCCAAGGGTTTATACAGACTTGTTCCATTATGCCAGCCCTTTAAACGTAAATTATTACTACTTTGAACATTAGAATAACTATCATTTTGATTCTTAAGGGTTTTGAATACGTCTATGCTCTTATATCATGTCTAGAAAACGAATTTTTAAGTTTCTCACCAAATTATTCTGAAAACGCCAACTCATTTATAGGGAGTAAAAAATGTAACAGTATCACACTCCCTTCTCAGCTCTTTGAACACGATTTCCCAGGGACTAAATTGTGTGCTACAGATATTAAAGCTCTTTGAACATGTATTCCTAGTGTATAAAGCACAATCCTAAATATTTCCCTTGTCTATCATTGTTAAATTTCAGGTTTTGATTCACAGTTGTACAGTGATTCAGGGTCATTCATTGTGAAGTTGTAATGTTTATACATCATAACCTTAACACAAACCCTATCCCTAACCCTAGCTCTTGCCGTAAACCTAACCCTAACAATAAACCTAGCCCTAACCTAAAACCTAACCATCACCCTAGCCCTAACACTAGCCCTAGCCCTAGCCCTAACTCTAACTGTAACCATAAACCTAACCCTAACCCTAGCCCGAACCCTAGCCCAAACCCTAACCCGAACCCTAACACTAGCCCTAGCCCTAACCTTTACACTAACAATAAGCTGTCATTATTAGCCATAGAAAAATAACTTTTTAAGGTATCTGAGTCCTATGAAAATGAATGTTTGAATGTCTAACCCACCTTTTGTCAAAAACGCCAACTCATTTCACTGAAGTATAAATTTAACCAGTTTCTAACTCAGTTCCCTTGTCTTTGAACGGGATTTCCCAGTGACTTCAGTTTCCTTCAAACTTTAATGCTCTTCTAACCTATATTCCTAGTATGTGAAGCGCATTCTTAAATATTTCCCTAGACTCTTACTGTGAATTAAAGTGTTTGATTTCCTTTTGTCTATTCATTCAAGCTCATTTATTGTAAATTCCAAGGGTTTATACAGCCTTGTTCCATATACACCAGTTCTTTAAACATAAATTATTACTACCTTGAAAACTAGAATAGCTATCATTTTGATTCTTAAGGGTTTTTGAATACTTTCATACTGTTATATCAGGTCTATGAGAACGAATTTTTAAGTTTTAAATCAACTTTAATCCTAAAACGCCAACTCATTTTGATGTGATAAAAAATGTAAACAGTATCGCACTCACTTCTTAGCTCTTCAACACCATTTCCCAGGGACGAAATTGTGTACTTTTCATATTAAAGGTCTTTGAACCATGTATTCCTAGAGCCACAAGCACATTCTTAAATATTTCCATTGACTATTATTGTTAAATCTCACTGTTTGATTCAATTTTGTACAGCGATTCAAGGTCATTCATTGAGAATTGCTAATGTTAATACACCATAACCCTAACCTTAACCGTAGCCCTAACATAAACCGAGCCTTTGCCCTAAACCTAACCCTCGCCCTAAACCGAAACCTTAAGCTAACCCTAGGAATAACCATAACGCCAACTCTAACCCGAGCTCTCGCCCTATTTCTAAGCCTCACCCTAAACCTAACCTTCATTGTGAAATCCAATGTGTATGCAGCGTTTTTCCGTATATACCAGCTCTATTAACAGGAGTGATTACAATTTTATAGACTCTCCTACCTTTCACACAGCTTGGAATGCCAATTCCCGGTACGGTAACTGTGCCCTACATGTATTAAGGTACCACAAACGTATTACTAGTGTATCAGACACATTCGTAGTCATTTCCCAGGTCTGTGAGAGTTGTCACATTTCTTCCAGGTATCTGAGCCCTATGAAAAGGAAAGTTTTAATATTTAACCAACTTTCTTTCAAAAATGCCAACTCATATGGACTAAATTATAAATGTAACCCGTATCCAACTCAGTCCTCTGCTCTTTGAAGACAACTTCCCATGACTACACAGTTTCCGTCGGATATTAACGCTCTTTGAACCTTTATGCCCTGTATATGAAGCACATTCTTAAATATTTCCCTAGTCTCTTACTGTGAATTCTCAGTGTTTGATTCCCTTTTGTCCAGTCATTCAAGCTCATTCATGTTGAATTCCAAGGGTTTCTACAGACTTGTTCCATTATACCAGCCCTTTAAATGTAAATTTTTGCTACTTTGAACATTAGAATAACTATCATTTTGATTCTTAAGGGTTTTGAATACTTTTATGCTCTTATATCATGTCTAGGAAAACGAATTTTTAAGTTTCTCACCAAATGACTCAAAAAATGCCAACTCATTTTTAGGGAATAAAAAATGTAACAGTATCACACTCATTTTCAGCTCTTTGAACACGATTTCCCAGTGACTAAATTGTGTGCTACAGATAGTAAATCTCTTTGAACAGGTATTTCTAGTGTTCTAAACACAATCCTAAATATTTCCCTTTTCTATCATTGTTAAATGTCAGCGTTTGATTCACTTTTGTACAGTGATTCAAGGTCATTCATTGTGAATTTGTAATGGTAATACAGCGTAACCTTAACCGTAAGCCTATCCCTAACCCTAGCTCTAGCAGTAACCCTAATCCTAACCCTAGCCATAGCATAAGCTTAACTTTCACCCTAATCCTAGATCTAACAGTAGCCGTAGCCCTAGCACTAGACATAACCCTAACCCTAGCCCGAACCCTAAACTGAACCTTAACCCTAACCCTAGCCCTAACACTAGCCCTAGCCCTAACCTTTACACTAACAATAATCTGTCATTATTAGTGGATGAAAATAACTTTTTAAGGTATCTGAGCTCTATGAAAATGAATGTTAGAATGTTTAACCAACCTTTCGTCAAAAACGCCAACTCGTTTCACTCAAGTATAAATGTAACCAGTATTTAACTCAGTTCTCTAGTCTTTGAACACAATTTCCCAGTGGTTACACAGTTTTCTTCAGACATTAATGCTCTTTGAACATATATTCCCAGTATGGGAAGCACATTCTTAAATATTTCCCTAGACTCTTACTGTGAATTCAAAGTGTTTGATTCCCTTTTGTCTATTCATTCAAGCTCATTCATGGTAAATTCCAAGGGTTTATACAGACTTGTTCCATTATGCCAGCCCTTTAAACGTAAATTATTACTACTTTGAACATTAGAATAACTATCATTTTGATTCTTAAGGGTTTTGAATACGTCTATGCTCTTATATCATGTCTAGAAAACGAATTTTTAAGTTTCTCACCAAATTATTCTGAAAACGCCAACTCATTTATAGGGAGTAAAAAATGTAACAGTATCACACTCCCTTCTCAGCTCTTTGAACACGATTTCCCAGGGACTAAATTGTGTGCTACAGATATTAAAGCTCTTTGAACATGTATTCCTAGTGTATAAAGCACAATCCTAAATATTTCCCTTGTCTATCATTGTTAAATTTCAGGTTTTGATTCACAGTTGTACAGTGATTCAGGGTCATTCATTGTGAAGTTGTAATGTTTATACATCATAACCTTAACACAAACCCTATCCCTAACCCTAGCTCTTGCCGTAAACCTAACCCTAACAATAAACCTAGCCCTAACCTAAAACCTAACCATCACCCTAGCCCTAACACTAGCCCTAGCCCTAGCCCTAACTCTAACTGTAACCATAAACCTAACCCTAACCCTAGCCCGAACCCTAGCCCAAACCCTAACCCGAACCCTAACACTAGCCCTAGCCCTAGCCCTAGCCCTAACCTTTACACTAACAATAAGCTGTCATTATTAGCCATAGGAAAATAACTTTTTAAGGTATCTGAGTCCTATGAAAATGAATGTTTGAATGTCTAACCCACCTTTTGTCAAAAACGCCAACTCATTTCACTGAAGTATAAATTTAACCAGTTTCTAACTCAGTTCCCTTGTCTTTGAACGGGATTTCCCAGTGACTTCAGTTTCCTTCAAACTTTAATGCTCTTCTAACCTATATTCCTAGTATGTGAAGCGCATTCTTAAATATTTCCCTAGACTCTTACTGTGAATTAAAGTGTTTGATTTCCTTTTGTCTATTCATTCAAGCTCATTTATTGTAAATTCCAAGGGTTTATACAGCCTTGTTCCATATACACCAGTTCTTTAAACATAAATTATTACTACCTTGAAAACTAGAATAGCTATCATTTTGATTCTTAAGGGTTTTTGAATACTTTCATACTGTTATATCAGGTCTATGAGAACGAATTTTTAAGTTTTAAATCAACTTTAATCCTAAAACGCCAACTCATTTTGATGTGATAAAAAATGTAAACAGTATCGCACTCACTTCTTAGCTCTTCAACACCATTTCCCAGGGACGAAATTGTGTACTTTTCATATTAAAGGTCTTTGAACCATGTATTCCTAGAGCCACAAGCACATTCTTAAATATTTCCATTGACTATTATTGTTAAATCTCACTGTTTGATTCAATTTTGTACAGCGATTCAAGGTCATTCATTGAGAATTGCTAATGTTAATACACCATAACCCTAACCTTAACCGTAGCCCTAACATAAACCGAGCCTTTGCCCTAAACCTAACCCTCGCCCTAAACCGAAACCTTAAGCTAACCCTAGGAATAACCATAACGCCAACTCTAACCCGAGCTCTCGCCCTATTTCTAAGCCTCACCCTAAACCTAACCTTCATTGTGAAATCCAATGTGTATGCAGCGTTTTTCCGTATATACCAGCTCTATTAACAGGAGTGATTACAATTTTATAGACTCTCCTACCTTTCACACAGCTTGGAATGCCAATTCTCGGTACGGTAACTGTGCCCTACATGTATTAAGGTACCACAAACGTATTACTAGTGTATCAGACACATTCGTAGTCATTTCCCAGGTCTGTGAGAGTTGTCACATTTCTTCCAGGTATCTGAGCCCTATGAAAAGGAAAGTTTTAATATTTAACCAACTTTCTTTCAAAAATGCCAACTCATATGGACTAAATTATAAATGTAACCCGTATCCAACTCAGTCCTCTGCTCTTTGAAGACAACTTCCCATGACTACACAGTTTCCGTCGGATATTAACGCTCTTTGAACCTTTATGCCCTGTATATGAAGCACATTCTTAAATATTTCCCTAGTCTCTTACTGTGAATTCTCAGTGTTTGATTCCCTTTTGTCCAGTCATTCAAGCTCATTCATGTTGAATTCCAAGGGTTTCTACAGACTTGTTCCATTATACCAGCCCTTTAAATGTAAATTTTTGCTACTTTGAACATTAGAATAACTATCATTTTGATTCTTAAGGGTTTTGAATACTTTTATGCTCTTATATCATGTCTAGGAAAACGAATTTTTAAGTTTCTCACCAAATGACTCAAAAAATGCCAACTCATTTTTAGGGAATAAAAAATGTAACAGTATCACACTCATTTTCAGCTCTTTGAACACGATTTCCCAGTGACTAAATTGTGTGCTACAGATAGTAAATCTCTTTGAACAGGTATTTCTAGTGTTCTAAACACAATCCTAAATATTTCCCTTTTCTATCATTGTTAAATGTCAGCGTTTGATTCACTTTTGTACAGTGATTCAAGGTCATTCATTGTGAATTTGTAATGGTAATACAGCGTAACCTTAACCGTAAGCCTATCCCTAACCCTAGCTCTAGCAGTAACCCTAATCCTAACCCTAGCCATAGCATAAGCTTAACTTTCACCCTAATCCTAGATCTAACAGTAGCCGTAGCCCTAGCACTAGACATAACCCTAACCCTAGCCCGAACCCTAAACTGAACCTTAACCCTAACCCTAGCCCTAACACTAGCCCTAGCCCTAACCTTTACACTAACAATAAACTGTCATTATTAGTGGATGAAAATAACTTTTTAAGGTATCTGAGCTCTATGAAAATGAATGTTAGAATGTTTAACCAACCTTTCGTCAAAAACGCCAACTCGTTTCACTCAAGTATAAATGTAACCAGTATTTAACTCAGTTCTCTAGTCTTTGAACACAATTTCCCAGTGGTTACACAGTTTTCTTCAGACATTAATGCTCTTTGAACATATATTCCCAGTATGGGAAGCACATTCTTAAATATTTCCCTAGACTCTTACTGTGAATTCAAAGTGTTTGATTCCCTTTTGTCTATTCATTCAAGCTCATTCATGGTAAATTCCAAGGGTTTATACAGACTTGTTCCATTATGCCAGCCCTTTAAACGTAAATTATTACTACTTTGAACATTAGAATAACTATCATTTTGATTCTTAAGGGTTTTGAATACGTCTATGCTCTTATATCATGTCTAGAAAACGAATTTTTAAGTTTCTCACCAAATTATTCTGAAAACGCCAACTCATTTATAGGGAGTAAAAAATGTAACAGTATCACACTCCCTTCTCAGCTCTTTGAACACGATTTCCCAGGGACTAAATTGTGTGCTACAGATATTAAAGCTCTTTGAACATGTATTCCTAGTGTATAAAGCACAATCCTAAATATTTCCCTTGTCTATCATTGTTAAATTTCAGGTTTTGATTCACAGTTGTACAGTGATTCAGGGTCATTCATTGTGAAGTTGTAATGTTTATACATCATAACCTTAACACAAACCCTATCCCTAACCCTAGCTCTTGCCGTAAACCTAACCCTAACAATAAACCTAGCCCTAACCTAAAACCTAACCATCACCCTAGCCCTAACACTAGCCCTAGCCCTAGCCCTAACTCTAACTGTAACCATAAACCTAACCCTAACCCTAGCCCGAACCCTAGCCCAAACCCTAACCCGAACCCTAACACTAGCCCTAGCCCTAGCCCTAGCCCTAACCTTTACACTAACAATAAGCTGTCATTATTAGCCATAGGAAAATAACTTTTTAAGGTATCTGAGTCCTATGAAAATGAATGTTTGAATGTCTAACCCACCTTTTGTCAAAAACGCCAACTCATTTCACTGAAGTATAAATTTAACCAGTTTCTAACTCAGTTCCCTTGTCTTTGAACGGGATTTCCCAGTGACTTCAGTTTCCTTCAAACTTTAATGCTCTTCTAACCTATATTCCTAGTATGTGAAGCGCATTCTTAAATATTTCCCTAGACTCTTACTGTGAATTAAAGTGTTTGATTTCCTTTTGTCTATTCATTCAAGCTCATTTATTGTAAATTCCAAGGGTTTATACAGCCTTGTTCCATATACACCAGTTCTTTAAACATAAATTATTACTACCTTGAAAACTAGAATAGCTATCATTTTGATTCTTAAGGGTTTTTGAATACTTTCATACTGTTATATCAGGTCTATGAAAATGAATTCTTAAGTTTTAAATCAACTTTAATCCTAAAACGCCAACACTTTTGAAGGAATAAAAAATGTAAACAGGATCGCACTCACTTCTTAGCTCTTCAACACCATTTCCCAGGGACGAAATTGTGTACTTTTCATATTAAAGGTCTTTGAACCATGTATTCCTAGAGCCACAAGCACATTCTTAAATATTTCCATTGACTATTATTGTTAAATCTCACTGTTTGATTCAATTTTGTACAGCGATTCAAGGTCATTCATTGAGAATTGCTAATGTTAATACACCATAACCCTAACCTTAACCGTAGCCCTAACATAAACCGAGCCTTTGCCCTAAACCTAACCCTCGCCCTAAACCGAAACCTTAAGCTAACCCTAGGAATAACCATAACGCCAACTCTAACCCGAGCTCTCGCCCTATTTCTAAGCCTCACCCTAAACCTAACCTTCATTGTGAAATCCAATGTGTATGCAGCGTTTTTCCGTATATACCAGCTCTATTAACAGGAGTGATTACAATTTTATAGACTCTCCTACCTTTCACACAGCTTGGAATGCCAATTCCCGGTACGGTAACTGTGCCCTACATGTATTAAGGTACCACAAACGTATTACTAGTGTATCAGACACATTCGTAGTCATTTCCCAGGTCTGTGAGAGTTGTCACATTTCTTCCAGGTATCTGAGCCCTATGAAAAGGAAAGTTTTAATATTTAACCAACTTTCTTTCAAAAATGCCAACTCATATGGACTAAATTATAAATGTAACCCGTATCCAACTCAGTCCTCTGCTCTTTGAAGACAACTTCCCATGACTACACAGTTTCCGTCGGATATTAACGCTCTTTGAACCTTTATGCCCTGTATATGAAGCACATTCTTAAATATTTCCCTAGTCTCTTACTGTGAATTCTCAGTGTTTGATTCCCTTTTGTCCAGTCATTCAAGCTCATTCATGTTGAATTCCAAGGGTTTCTACAGACTTGTTCCATTATACCAGCCCTTTAAATGTAAATTTTTGCTACTTTGAACATTAGAATAACTATCATTTTGATTCTTAAGGGTTTTGAATACTTTTATGCTCTTATATCATGTCTAGGAAAACGAATTTTTAAGTTTCTCACCAAATGACTCAAAAAATGCCAACTCATTTTTAGGGAATAAAAAATGTAACAGTATCACACTCATTTTCAGCTCTTTGAACACGATTTCCCAGTGACTAAATTGTGTGCTACAGATAGTAAATCTCTTTGAACAGGTATTTCTAGTGTTCTAAACACAATCCTAAATATTTCCCTTTTCTATCATTGTTAAATGTCAGCGTTTGATTCACTTTTGTACAGTGATTCAAGGTCATTCATTGTGAATTTGTAATGGTAATACAGCGTAACCTTAACCGTAAGCCTATCCCTAACCCTAGCTCTAGCAGTAACCCTAATCCTAACCCTAGCCATAGCATAAGCTTAACTTTCACCCTAATCCTAGATCTAACAGTAGCCGTAGCCCTAGCACTAGACATAACCCTAACCCTAGCCCGAACCCTAAACTGAACCTTAACCCTAACCCTAGCCCTAACACTAGCCCTAGCCCTAACCTTTACACTAACAATAAACTGTCATTATTAGTGGATGAAAATAACTTTTTAAGGTATCTGAGCTCTATGAAAATGAATGTTAGAATGTTTAACCAACCTTTCGTCAAAAACGCCAACTCGTTTCACTCAAGTATAAATGTAACCAGTATTTAACTCAGTTCTCTAGTCTTTGAACACAATTTCCCAGTGGTTACACAGTTTTCTTCAGACATTAATGCTCTTTGAACATATATTCCCAGTATGGGAAGCACATTCTTAAATATTTCCCTAGACTCTTACTGTGAATTCAAAGTGTTTGATTCCCTTTTGTCTATTCATTCAAGCTCATTCATGGTAAATTCCAAGGGTTTATACAGACTTGTTCCATTATGCCAGCCCTTTAAACGTAAATTATTACTACTTTGAACATTAGAATAACTATCATTTTGATTCTTAAGGGTTTTGAATACGTCTATGCTCTTATATCATGTCTAGAAAACGAATTTTTAAGTTTCTCACCAAATTATTCTGAAAACGCCAACTCATTTATAGGGAGTAAAAAATGTAACAGTATCACACTCCCTTCTCAGCTCTTTGAACACGATTTCCCAGGGACTAAATTGTGTGCTACAGATATTAAAGCTCTTTGAACATGTATTCCTAGTGTATAAAGCACAATCCTAAATATTTCCCTTGTCTATCATTGTTAAATTTCAGGTTTTGATTCACAGTTGTACAGTGATTCAGGGTCATTCATTGTGAAGTTGTAATGTTTATACATCATAACCTTAACACAAACCCTATCCCTAACCCTAGCTCTTGCCGTAAACCTAACCCTAACAATAAACCTAGCCCTAACCTAAAACCTAACCATCACCCTAGCCCTAACACTAGCCCTAGCCCTAGCCCTAACTCTAACTGTAACCATAAACCTAACCCTAACCCTAGCCCGAACCCTAGCCCAAACCCTAACCCGAACCCTAACACTAGCCCTAGCCCTAGCCCTAGCCCTAACCTTTACACTAACAATAAGCTGTCATTATTAGCCATAGGAAAATAACTTTTTAAGGTATCTGAGTCCTATGAAAATGAATGTTTGAATGTCTAACCCACCTTTTGTCAAAAACGCCAACTCATTTCACTGAAGTATAAATTTAACCAGTTTCTAACTCAGTTCCCTTGTCTTTGAACGGGATTTCCCAGTGACTTCAGTTTCCTTCAAACTTTAATGCTCTTCTAACCTATATTCCTAGTATGTGAAGCGCATTCTTAAATATTTCCCTAGACTCTTACTGTGAATTAAAGTGTTTGATTTCCTTTTGTCTATTCATTCAAGCTCATTTATTGTAAATTCCAAGGGTTTATACAGCCTTGTTCCATATACACCAGTTCTTTAAACATAAATTATTACTACCTTGAAAACTAGAATAGCTATCATTTTGATTCTTAAGGGTTTTTGAATACTTTCATACTGTTATATCAGGTCTATGAAAATGAATTCTTAAGTTTTAAATCAACTTTAATCCTAAAACGCCAACACTTTTGAAGGAATAAAAAATGTAAACAGGATCGCACTCACTTCTTAGCTCTTCAACACCATTTCCCAGGGACGAAATTGTGTACTTTTCATATTAAAGGTCTTTGAACCATGTATTCCTAGAGCCACAAGCACATTCTTAAATATTTCCATTGACTATTATTGTTAAATCTCACTGTTTGATTCAATTTTGTACAGCGATTCAAGGTCATTCATTGAGAATTGCTAATGTTAATACACCATAACCCTAACCTTAACCGTAGCCCTAACATAAACCGAGCCTTTGCCCTAAACCTAACCCTCGCCCTAAACCGAAACCTTAAGCTAACCCTAGGAATAACCATAACGCCAACTCTAACCCGAGCTCTCGCCCTATTTCTAAGCCTCACCCTAAACCTAACCTTCATTGTGAAATCCAATGTGTATGCAGCGTTTTTCCGTATATACCAGCTCTATTAACAGGAGTGATTACAATTTTATAGACTCTCCTACCTTTCACACAGCTTGGAATGCCAATTCCCGGTACGGTAACTGTGCCCTACATGTATTAAGGTACCACAAACGTATTACTAGTGTATCAGACACATTCGTAGTCATTTCCCAGGTCTGTGAGAGTTGTCACATTTCTTCCAGGTATCTGAGCCCTATGAAAAGGAAAGTTTTAATATTTAACCAACTTTCTTTCAAAAATGCCAACTCATATGGACTAAATTATAAATGTAACCCGTATCCAACTCAGTCCTCTGCTCTTTGAAGACAACTTCCCATGACTACACAGTTTCCGTCGGATATTAACGCTCTTTGAACCTTTATGCCCTGTATATGAAGCACATTCTTAAATATTTCCCTAGTCTCTTACTGTGAATTCTCAGTGTTTGATTCCCTTTTGTCCAGTCATTCAAGCTCATTCATGTTGAATTCCAAGGGTTTCTACAGACTTGTTCCATTATACCAGCCCTTTAAATGTAAATTTTTGCTACTTTGAACATTAGAATAACTATCATTTTGATTCTTAAGGGTTTTGAATACTTTTATGCTCTTATATCATGTCTAGGAAAACGAATTTTTAAGTTTCTCACCAAATGACTCAAAAAATGCCAACTCATTTTTAGGGAATAAAAAATGTAACAGTATCACACTCATTTTCAGCTCTTTGAACACGATTTCCCAGTGACTAAATTGTGTGCTACAGATAGTAAATCTCTTTGAACAGGTATTTCTAGTGTTCTAAACACAATCCTAAATATTTCCCTTTTCTATCATTGTTAAATGTCAGCGTTTGATTCACTTTTGTACAGTGATTCAAGGTCATTCATTGTGAATTTGTAATGGTAATACAGCGTAACCTTAACCGTAAGCCTATCCCTAACCCTAGCTCTAGCAGTAACCCTAATCCTAACCCTAGCCATAGCATAAGCTTAACTTTCACCCTAATCCTAGATCTAACAGTAGCCGTAGCCCTAGCACTAGACATAACCCTAACCCTAGCCCGAACCCTAAACTGAACCTTAACCCTAACCCTAGCCCTAACACTAGCCCTAGCCCTAACCTTTACACTAACAATAAACTGTCATTATTAGTGGATGAAAATAACTTTTTAAGGTATCTGAGCTCTATGAAAATGAATGTTAGAATGTTTAACCAACCTTTCGTCAAAAACGCCAACTCGTTTCACTCAAGTATAAATGTAACCAGTATTTAACTCAGTTCTCTAGTCTTTGAACACAATTTCCCAGTGGTTACACAGTTTTCTTCAGACATTAATGCTCTTTGAACATATATTCCCAGTATGGGAAGCACATTCTTAAATATTTCCCTAGACTCTTACTGTGAATTCAAAGTGTTTGATTCCCTTTTGTCTATTCATTCAAGCTCATTCATGGTAAATTCCAAGGGTTTATACAGACTTGTTCCATTATGCCAGCCCTTTAAACGTAAATTATTACTACTTTGAACATTAGAATAACTATCATTTTGATTCTTAAGGGTTTTGAATACGTCTATGCTCTTATATCATGTCTAGAAAACGAATTTTTAAGTTTCTCACCAAATTATTCTGAAAACGCCAACTCATTTATAGGGAGTAAAAAATGTAACAGTATCACACTCCCTTCTCAGCTCTTTGAACACGATTTCCCAGGGACTAAATTGTGTGCTACAGATATTAAAGCTCTTTGAACATGTATTCCTAGTGTATAAAGCACAATCCTAAATATTTCCCTTGTCTATCATTGTTAAATTTCAGGTTTTGATTCACAGTTGTACAGTGATTCAGGGTCATTCATTGTGAAGTTGTAATGTTTATACATCATAACCTTAACACAAACCCTATCCCTAACCCTAGCTCTTGCCGTAAACCTAACCCTAACAATAAACCTAGCCCTAACCTAAAACCTAACCATCACCCTAGCCCTAACACTAGCCCTAGCCCTAGCCCTAACTCTAACTGTAACCATAAACCTAACCCTAACCCTAGCCCGAACACTAGCCCAAACCCTAACCCGAACCCTAACACTAGCCCTAGCCCTAGCCCTAGCCCTAACCTTTACACTAACAATAAGCTGTCATTATTAGCCATAGGAAAATAACTTTTTAAGGTATCTGAGTCCTATGAAAATGAATGTTTGAATGTCTAACCCACCTTTTGTCAAAAACGCCAACTCATTTCACTGAAGTATAAATTTAACCAGTTTCTAACTCAGTTCCCTTGTCTTTGAACGGGATTTCCCAGTGACTTCAGTTCCCTTCAAACTTTAATGCTCTTCTAACCTATATTCCTTGTATGTGAAGCGCATTCTTAAATATTTCCCTAGACTCTTACTGTGAATTAAAGTGTTTGATTTCCTTTTGTCTATTCATTCAAGCTCATTTATTGTAAATTCCAAGGGTTTATACAGCCTTGTTCCATATACACCAGTTCTTTAAACATAAATTATTACTACCTTGAAAACTAGAATAGCTATCATTTTGATTCTTAAGGGTTTTTGAATACTTTCATACTGTTATATCAGGTCTATGAAAATGAATTCTTAAGTTTTAAATCAACTTTAATCCTAAAACGCCAACACTTTTGAAGGAATAAAAAATGTAAACAGGATCGCACTCACTTCTTAGCTCTTCAACACCATTTCCCAGGGACGAAATTGTGTACTTTTCATATTAAAGGTCTTTGAACCATGTATTCCTAGAGCCACAAGCACATTCTTAAATATTTCCATTGACTATTATTGTTAAATCTCACTGTTTGATTCAATTTTGTACAGCGATTCAAGGTCATTCATTGAGAATTGCTAATGTTAATACACCATAACCCTAACCTTAACCGTAGCCCTAACATAAACCGAGCCTTTGCCCTAAACCTAACCCTCGCCCTAAACCGAAACCTTAAGCTAACCCTAGGAATAACCATAACGCCAACTCTAACCCGAGCTCTCGCCCTATTTCTAAGCCTCACCCTAAACCTAACCTTCATTGTGAAATCCAATGTGTATGCAGCGTTTTTCCGTATATACCAGCTCTATTAACAGGAGTGATTACAATTTTATAGACTCTCCTACCTTTCACACAGCTTGGAATGCCAATTCTCGGTACGGTAACAGTGCCCTACATGTATTAAGGTACCACAAACGTATTACTAGTGTATCAGACACATTCGTAGTCATTTCCCAGGTCTGTGAGAGTTGTCACATTTCTTCCAGGTATCTGAGCCCTATGAAAAGGAAAGTTTTAATATTTAACCAACTTTCTTTCAAAAATGCCAACTCATATGGACTAAATTATAAATGTAACCCGTATCCAACTCAGTCCTCTGCTCTTTGAAGACAACTTCCCATGACTACACAGTTTCCGTCGGATATTAACGCTCTTTGAACCTTTATGCCCTGTATATGAAGCACATTCTTAAATATTTCCCTAGTCTCTTACTGTGAATTCTCAGTGTTTGATTCCCTTTTGTCCAGTCATTCAAGCTCATTCATGTTGAATTCCAAGGGTTTCTACAGACTTGTTCCATTATACCAGCCCTTTAAATGTAAATTTTTGCTACTTTGAACATTAGAATAACTATCATTTTGATTCTTAAGGGTTTTGAATACTTTTATGCTCTTATATCATGTCTAGGAAAACGAATTTTTAAGTTTCTCACCAAATGACTCAAAAAATGCCAACTCATTTTTAGGGAATAAAAAATGTAACAGTATCACACTCATTTTCAGCTCTTTGAACACGATTTCCCAGTGACTAAATTGTGTGCTACAGATAGTAAATCTCTTTGAACAGGTATTTCTAGTGTTCTAAACACAATCCTAAATATTTCCCTTTTCTATCATTGTTAAATGTCAGCGTTTGATTCACTTTTGTACAGTGATTCAAGGTCATTCATTGTGAATTTGTAATGGTAATACAGCGTAACCTTAACCGTAAGCCTATCCCTAACCCTAGCTCTAGCAGTAACCCTAATCCTAACCCTAGCCATAGCATAAGCTTAACTTTCACCCTAATCCTAGATCTAACAGTAGCCGTAGCCCTAGCACTAGACATAACCCTAACCCTAGCCCGAACCCTAAACTGAACCTTAACCCTAACCCTAGCCCTAACACTAGCCCTAGCCCTAACCTTTACACTAACAATAAACTGTCATTATTAGTGGATGAAAATAACTTTTTAAGGTATCTGAGCTCTATGAAAATGAATGTTAGAATGTTTAACCAACCTTTCGTCAAAAACGCCAACTCGTTTCACTCAAGTATAAATGTAACCAGTATTTAACTCAGTTCTCTAGTCTTTGAACACAATTTCCCAGTGGTTACACAGTTTTCTTCAGACATTAATGCTCTTTGAACATATATTCCCAGTATGGGAAGCACATTCTTAAATATTTCCCTAGACTCTTACTGTGAATTCAAAGTGTTTGATTCCCTTTTGTCTATTCATTCAAGCTCATTCATGGTAAATTCCAAGGGTTTATACAGACTTGTTCCATTATGCCAGCCCTTTAAACGTAAATTATTACTACTTTGAACATTAGAATAACTATCATTTTGATTCTTAAGGGTTTTGAATACGTCTATGCTCTTATATCATGTCTAGAAAACGAATTTTTAAGTTTCTCACCAAATTATTCTGAAAACGCCAACTCATTTATAGGGAGTAAAAAATGTAACAGTATCACACTCCCTTCTCAGCTCTTTGAACACGATTTCCCAGGGACTAAATTGTGTGCTACAGATATTAAAGCTCTTTGAACATGTATTCCTAGTGTATAAAGCACAATCCTAAATATTTCCCTTGTCTATCATTGTTAAATTTCAGGTTTTGATTCACAGTTGTACAGTGATTCAGGGTCATTCATTGTGAAGTTGTAATGTTTATACATCATAACCTTAACACAAACCCTATCCCTAACCCTAGCTCTTGCCGTAAACCTAACCCTAACAATAAACCTAGCCCTAACCTAAAACCTAACCATCACCCTAGCCCTAACACTAGCCCTAGCCCTAGCCCTAACTCTAACTGTAACCATAAACCTAACCCTAACCCTAGCCCGAACCCTAGCCCAAACCCTAACCCGAACCCTAACACTAGCCCTAGCCCTAGCCCTAGCCCTAACCTTTACACTAACAATAAGCTGTCATTATTAGCCATAGGAAAATAACTTTTTAAGGTATCTGAGTCCTATGAAAATGAATGTTTGAATGTCTAACCCACCTTTTGTCAAAAACGCCAACTCATTTCACTGAAGTATAAATTTAACCAGTTTCTAACTCAGTTCCCTTGTCTTTGAACGGGATTTCCCAGTGACTTCAGTTTCCTTCAAACTTTAATGCTCTTCTAACCTATATTCCTAGTATGTGAAGCGCATTCTTAAATATTTCCCTAGACTCTTACTGTGAATTAAAGTGTTTGATTTCCTTTTGTCTATTCATTCAAGCTCATTTATTGTAAATTCCAAGGGTTTATACAGCCTTGTTCCATATACACCAGTTCTTTAAACATAAATTATTACTACCTTGAAAACTAGAATAGCTATCATTTTGATTCTTAAGGGTTTTTGAATACTTTCATACTGTTATATCAGGTCTATGAAAATGAATTCTTAAGTTTTAAATCAACTTTAATCCTAAAACGCCAACACTTTTGAAGGAATAAAAAATGTAAACAGGATCGCACTCACTTCTTAGCTCTTCAACACCATTTCCCAGGGACGAAATTGTGTACTTTTCATATTAAAGGTCTTTGAACCATGTATTCCTAGAGCCACAAGCACATTCTTAAATATTTCCATTGACTATTATTGTTAAATCTCACTGTTTGATTCAATTTTGTACAGCGATTCAAGGTCATTCATTGAGAATTGCTAATGTTAATACACCATAACCCTAACCTTAACCGTAGCCCTAACATAAACCGAGCCTTTGCCCTAAACCTAACCCTCGCCCTAAACCGAAACCTTAAGCTAACCCTAGGAATAACCATAACGCCAACTCTAACCCGAGCTCTCGCCCTATTTCTAAGCCTCACCCTAAACCTAACCTTCATTGTGAAATCCAATGTGTATGCAGCGTTTTTCCGTATATACCAGCTCTATTAACAGGAGTGATTACAATTTTATAGACTCTCCTACCTTTCACACAGCTTGGAATGCCAATTCCCGGTACGGTAACTGTGCCCTACATGTATTAAGGTACCACAAACGTATTACTAGTGTATCAGACACATTCGTAGTCATTTCCCAGGTCTGTGAGAGTTGTCACATTTCTTCCAGGTATCTGAGCCCTATGAAAAGGAAAGTTTTAATATTTAACCAACTTTCTTTCAAAAATGCCAACTCATATGGACTAAATTATAAATGTAACCCGTATCCAACTCAGTCCTCTGCTCTTTGAAGACAACTTCCCATGACTACACAGTTTCCGTCGGATATTAACGCTCTTTGAACCTTTATGCCCTGTATATGAAGCACATTCTTAAATATTTCCCTAGTCTCTTACTGTGAATTCTCAGTGTTTGATTCCCTTTTGTCCAGTCATTCAAGCTCATTCATGTTGAATTCCAAGGGTTTCTACAGACTTGTTCCATTATACCAGCCCTTTAAATGTAAATTTTTGCTACTTTGAACATTAGAATAACTATCATTTTGATTCTTAAGGGTTTTGAATACTTTTATGCTCTTATATCATGTCTAGGAAAACGAATTTTTAAGTTTCTCACCAAATGACTCAAAAAATGCCAACTCATTTTTAGGGAATAAAAAATGTAACAGTATCACACTCATTTTCAGCTCTTTGAACACGATTTCCCAGTGACTAAATTGTGTGCTACAGATAGTAAATCTCTTTGAACAGGTATTTCTAGTGTTCTAAACACAATCCTAAATATTTCCCTTTTCTATCATTGTTAAATGTCAGCGTTTGATTCACTTTTGTACAGTGATTCAAGGTCATTCATTGTGAATTTGTAATGGTAATACAGCGTAACCTTAACCGTAAGCCTATCCCTAACCCTAGCTCTAGCAGTAACCCTAATCCTAACCCTAGCCATAGCATAAGCTTAACTTTCACCCTAATCCTAGATCTAACAGTAGCCGTAGCCCTAGCACTAGACATAACCCTAACCCTAGCCCGAACCCTAAACTGAACCTTAACCCTAACCCTAGCCCTAACACTAGCCCTAGCCCTAACCTTTACACTAACAATAAACTGTCATTATTAGTGGATGAAAATAACTTTTTAAGGTATCTGAGCTCTATGAAAATGAATGTTAGAATGTTTAACCAACCTTTCGTCAAAAACGCCAACTCGTTTCACTCAAGTATAAATGTAACCAGTATTTAACTCAGTTCTCTAGTCTTTGAACACAATTTCCCAGTGGTTACACAGTTTTCTTCAGACATTAATGCTCTTTGAACATATATTCCCAGTATGGGAAGCACATTCTTAAATATTTCCCTAGACTCTTACTGTGAATTCAAAGTGTTTGATTCCCTTTTGTCTATTCATTCAAGCTCATTCATGGTAAATTCCAAGGGTTTATACAGACTTGTTCCATTATGCCAGCCCTTTAAACGTAAATTATTACTACTTTGAACATTAGAATAACTATCATTTTGATTCTTAAGGGTTTTGAATACGTCTATGCTCTTATATCATGTCTAGAAAACGAATTTTTAAGTTTCTCACCAAATTATTCTGAAAACGCCAACTCATTTATAGGGAGTAAAAAATGTAACAGTATCACACTCCCTTCTCAGCTCTTTGAACACGATTTCCCAGGGACTAAATTGTGTGCTACAGATATTAAAGCTCTTTGAACATGTATTCCTAGTGTATAAAGCACAATCCTAAATATTTCCCTTGTCTATCATTGTTAAATTTCAGGTTTTGATTCACAGTTGTACAGTGATTCAGGGTCATTCATTGTGAAGTTGTAATGTTTATACATCATAACCTTAACACAAACCCTATCCCTAACCCTAGCTCTTGCCGTAAACCTAACCCTAACAATAAACCTAGCCCTAACCTAAAACCTAACCATCACCCTAGCCCTAACACTAGCCCTAGCCCTAGCCCTAACTCTAACTGTAACCATAAACCTAACCCTAACCCTAGCCCGAACACTAGCCCAAACCCTAACCCGAACCCTAACACTAGCCCTAGCCCTAGCCCTAGCCCTAACCTTTACACTAACAATAAGCTGTCATTATTAGCCATAGGAAAATAACTTTTTAAGGTATCTGAGTCCTATGAAAATGAATGTTTGAATGTCTAACCCACCTTTTGTCAAAAACGCCAACTCATTTCACTGAAGTATAAATTTAACCAGTTTCTAACTCAGTTCCCTTGTCTTTGAACGGGATTTCCCAGTGACTTCAGTTCCCTTCAAACTTTAATGCTCTTCTAACCTATATTCCTTGTATGTGAAGCGCATTCTTAAATATTTCCCTAGACTCTTACTGTGAATTAAAGTGTTTGATTTCCTTTTGTCTATTCATTCAAGCTCATTTATTGTAAATTCCAAGGGTTTATACAGCCTTGTTCCATATACACCAGTTCTTTAAACATAAATTATTACTACCTTGAAAACTAGAATAGCTATCATTTTGATTCTTAAGGGTTTTTGAATACTTTCATACTGTTATATCAGGTCTATGAAAATGAATTCTTAAGTTTTAAATCAACTTTAATCCTAAAACGCCAACACTTTTGAAGGAATAAAAAATGTAAACAGGATCGCACTCACTTCTTAGCTCTTCAACACCATTTCCCAGGGACGAAATTGTGTACTTTTCATATTAAAGGTCTTTGAACCATGTATTCCTAGAGCCACAAGCACATTCTTAAATATTTCCATTGACTATTATTGTTAAATCTCACTGTTTGATTCAATTTTGTACAGCGATTCAAGGTCATTCATTGAGAATTGCTAATGTTAATACACCATAACCCTAACCTTAACCGTAGCCCTAACATAAACCGAGCCTTTGCCCTAAACCTAACCCTCGCCCTAAACCGAAACCTTAAGCTAACCCTAGGAATAACCATAACGCCAACTCTAACCCGAGCTCTCGCCCTATTTCTAAGCCTCACCCTAAACCTAACCTTCATTGTGAAATCCAATGTGTATGCAGCGTTTTTCCGTATATACCAGCTCTATTAACAGGAGTGATTACAATTTTATAGACTCTCCTACCTTTCACACAGCTTGGAATGCCAATTCTCGGTACGGTAACAGTGCCCTACATGTATTAAGGTACCACAAACGTATTACTAGTGTATCAGACACATTCGTAGTCATTTCCCAGGTCTGTGAGAGTTGTCACATTTCTTCCAGGTATCTGAGCCCTATGAAAAGGAAAGTTTTAATATTTAACCAACTTTCTTTCAAAAATGCCAACTCATATGGACTAAATTATAAATGTAACCCGTATCCAACTCAGTCCTCTGCTCTTTGAAGACAACTTCCCATGACTACACAGTTTCCGTCGGATATTAACGCTCTTTGAACCTTTATGCCCTGTATATGAAGCACATTCTTAAATATTTCCCTAGTCTCTTACTGTGAATTCTCAGTGTTTGATTCCCTTTTGTCCAGTCATTCAAGCTCATTCATGTTGAATTCCAAGGGTTTCTACAGACTTGTTCCATTATACCAGCCCTTTAAATGTAAATTTTTGCTACTTTGAACATTAGAATAACTATCATTTTGATTCTTAAGGGTTTTGAATACTTTTATGCTCTTATATCATGTCTAGGAAAACGAATTTTTAAGTTTCTCACCAAATGACTCAAAAAATGCCAACTCATTTTTAGGGAATAAAAAATGTAACAGTATCACACTCATTTTCAGCTCTTTGAACACGATTTCCCAGTGACTAAATTGTGTGCTACAGATAGTAAATCTCTTTGAACAGGTATTTCTAGTGTTCTAAACACAATCCTAAATATTTCCCTTTTCTATCATTGTTAAATGTCAGCGTTTGATTCACTTTTGTACAGTGATTCAAGGTCATTCATTGTGAATTTGTAATGGTAATACAGCGTAACCTTAACCGTAAGCCTATCCCTAACCCTAGCTCTAGCAGTAACCCTAATCCTAACCCTAGCCATAGCATAAGCTTAACTTTCACCCTAATCCTAGATCTAACAGTAGCCGTAGCCCTAGCACTAGACATAACCCTAACCCTAGCCCGAACCCTAAACTGAACCTTAACCCTAACCCTAGCCCTAACACTAGCCCTAGCCCTAACCTTTACACTAACAATAAACTGTCATTATTAGTGGATGAAAATAACTTTTTAAGGTATCTGAGCTCTATGAAAATGAATGTTAGAATGTTTAACCAACCTTTCGTCAAAAACGCCAACTCGTTTCACTCAAGTATAAATGTAACCAGTATTTAACTCAGTTCTCTAGTCTTTGAACACAATTTCCCAGTGGTTACACAGTTTTCTTCAGACATTAATGCTCTTTGAACATATATTCCCAGTATGGGAAGCACATTCTTAAATATTTCCCTAGACTCTTACTGTGAATTCAAAGTGTTTGATTCCCTTTTGTCTATTCATTCAAGCTCATTCATGGTAAATTCCAAGGGTTTATACAGACTTGTTCCATTATGCCAGCCCTTTAAACGTAAATTATTACTACTTTGAACATTAGAATAACTATCATTTAGATTCTTAAGGGTTTTGAATACGTCTATGCTCTTATATCATGTCTAGAAAACGAATTTTTAAGTTTCTCACCAAATTATTCTGAAAACGCCAACTCATTTATAGGGAGTAAAAAATGTAACAGTATCACACTCCCTTCTCAGCTCTTTGAACACGATTTCCCAGGGACTAAATTGTGTGCTACAGATATTAAAGCTCTTTGAACATGTATTCCTAGTGTATAAAGCACAATCCTAAATATTTCCCTTGTCTATCATTGTTAAATTTCAGGTTTTGATTCACAGTTGTACAGTGATTCAGGGTCATTCATTGTGAAGTTGTAATGTTTATACATCATAACCTTAACACAAACCCTATCCCTAACCCTAGCTCTTGCCGTAAACCTAACCCTAACAATAAACCTAGCCCTAACCTAAAACCTAACCATCACCCTAGCCCTAACACTAGCCCTAGCCCTAGCCCTAACTCTAACTGTAACCATAAACCTAACCCTAACCCTAGCCCGAACACTAGCCCAAACCCTAACCCGAACCCTAACACTAGCCCTAGCCCTAGCCCTAGCCCTAACCTTTACACTAACAATAAGCTGTCATTATTAGCCATAGGAAAATAACTTTTTAAGGTATCTGAGTCCTATGAAAATGAATGTTTGAATGTCTAACCCACCTTTTGTCAAAAACGCCAACTCATTTCACTGAAGTATAAATTTAACCAGTTTCTAACTCAGTTCCCTTGTCTTTGAACGGGATTTCCCAGTGACTTCAGTTTCCTTCAAACTTTAATGCTCTTCTAACCTATATTCCTAGTATGTGAAGCGCATTCTTAAATATTTCCCTAGACTCTTACTGTGAATTAAAGTGTTTGATTTCCTTTTGTCTATTCATTCAAGCTCATTTATTGTAAATTCCAAGGGTTTATACAGCCTTGTTCCATATACACCAGTTCTTTAAACATAAATTATTACTACCTTGAAAACTAGAATAGCTATCATTTTGATTCTTAAGGGTTTTTGAATACTTTCATACTGTTATATCAGGTCTATGAAAATGAATTCTTAAGTTTTAAATCAACTTTAATCCTAAAACGCCAACACTTTTGAAGGAATAAAAAATGTAAACAGGATCGCACTCACTTCTTAGCTCTTCAACACCATTTCCCAGGGACGAAATTGTGTACTTTTCATATTAAAGGTCTTTGAACCATGTATTCCTAGAGCCACAAGCACATTCTTAAATATTTCCATTGACTATTATTGTTAAATCTCACTGTTTGATTCAATTTTGTACAGCGATTCAAGGTCATTCATTGAGAATTGCTAATGTTAATACACCATAACCCTAACCTTAACCGTAGCCCTAACATAAACCGAGCCTTTGCCCTAAACCTAACCCTCGCCCTAAACCGAAACCTTAAGCTAACCCTAGGAATAACCATAACGCCAACTCTAACCCGAGCTCTCGCCCTATTTCTAAGCCTCACCCTAAACCTAACCTTCATTGTGAAATCCAATGTGTATGCAGCGTTTTTCCGTATATACCAGCTCTATTAACAGGAGTGATTACAATTTTATAGACTCTCCTACCTTTCACACAGCTTGGAATGCCAATTCTCGGTACGGTAACAGTGCCCTACATGTATTAAGGTACCACAAACGTATTACTAGTGTATCAGACACATTCGTAGTCATTTCCCAGGTCTGTGAGAGTTGTCACATTTCTTCCAGGTATCTGAGCCCTATGAAAAGGAAAGTTTTAATATTTAACCAACTTTCTTTCAAAAATGCCAACTCATATGGACTAAATTATAAATGTAACCCGTATCCAACTCAGTCCTCTGCTCTTTGAAGACAACTTCCCATGACTACACAGTTTCCGTCGGATATTAACGCTCTTTGAACCTTTATGCCCTGTATATGAAGCACATTCTTAAATATTTCCCTAGTCTCTTACTGTGAATTCTCAGTGTTTGATTCCCTTTTGTCCAGTCATTCAAGCTCATTCATGTTGAATTCCAAGGGTTTCTACAGACTTGTTCCATTATACCAGCCCTTTAAATGTAAATTTTTGCTACTTTGAACATTAGAATAACTATCATTTTGATTCTTAAGGGTTTTGAATACTTTTATGCTCTTATATCATGTCTAGGAAAACGAATTTTTAAGTTTCTCACCAAATGACTCAAAAAATGCCAACTCATTTTTAGGGAATAAAAAATGTAACAGTATCACACTCATTTTCAGCTCTTTGAACACGATTTCCCAGTGACTAAATTGTGTGCTACAGATAGTAAATCTCTTTGAACAGGTATTTCTAGTGTTCTAAACACAATCCTAAATATTTCCCTTTTCTATCATTGTTAAATGTCAGCGTTTGATTCACTTTTGTACAGTGATTCAAGGTCATTCATTGTGAATTTGTAATGGTAATACAGCGTAACCTTAACCGTAAGCCTATCCCTAACCCTAGCTCTAGCAGTAACCCTAATCCTAACCCTAGCCATAGCATAAGCTTAACTTTCACCCTAATCCTAGATCTAACAGTAGCCGTAGCCCTAGCACTAGACATAACCCTAACCCTAGCCCGAACCCTAAACTGAACCTTAACCCTAACCCTAGCCCTAACACTAGCCCTAGCCCTAACCTTTACACTAACAATAAACTGTCATTATTAGTGGATGAAAATAACTTTTTAAGGTATCTGAGCTCTATGAAAATGAATGTTAGAATGTTTAACCAACCTTTCGTCAAAAACGCCAACTCGTTTCACTCAAGTATAAATGTAACCAGTATTTAACTCAGTTCTCTAGTCTTTGAACACAATTTCCCAGTGGTTACACAGTTTTCTTCAGACATTAATGCTCTTTGAACATATATTCCCAGTATGGGAAGCACATTCTTAAATATTTCCCTAGACTCTTACTGTGAATTCAAAGTGTTTGATTCCCTTTTGTCTATTCATTCAAGCTCATTCATGGTAAATTCCAAGGGTTTATACAGACTTGTTCCATTATGCCAGCCCTTTAAACGTAAATTATTACTACTTTGAACATTAGAATAACTATCATTTTGATTCTTAAGGGTTTTGAATACGTCTATGCTCTTATATCATGTCTAGAAAACGAATTTTTAAGTTTCTCACCAAATTATTCTGAAAACGCCAACTCATTTATAGGGAGTAAAAAATGTAACAGTATCACACTCCCTTCTCAGCTCTTTGAACACGATTTCCCAGGGACTAAATTGTGTGCTACAGATATTAAAGCTCTTTGAACATGTATTCCTAGTGTATAAAGCACAATCCTAAATATTTCCCTTGTCTATCATTGTTAAATTTCAGGTTTTGATTCACAGTTGTACAGTGATTCAGGGTCATTCATTGTGAAGTTGTAATGTTTATACATCATAACCTTAACACAAACCCTATCCCTAACCCTAGCTCTTGCCGTAAACCTAACCCTAACAATAAACCTAGCCCTAACCTAAAACCTAACCATCACCCTAGCCCTAACACTAGCCCTAGCCCTAGCCCTAACTCTAACTGTAACCATAAACCTAACCCTAACCCTAGCCCGAACCCTAGCCCAAACCCTAACCCGAACCCTAACACTAGCCCTAGCCCTAGCCCTAGCCCTAGCCCTAACCTTTACACTAACAATAAGCTGTCATTATTAGCCATAGGAAAATAACTTTTTAAGGTATCTGAGTCCTATGAAAATGAATGTTTGAATGTCTAACCCACCTTTTGTCAAAAACGCCAACTCATTTCACTGAAGTATAAATTTAACCAGTTTCTAACTCAGTTCCCTTGTCTTTGAACGGGATTTCCCAGTGACTTCAGTTTCCTTCAAACTTTAATGCTCTTCTAACCTATATTCCTAGTATGTGAAGCGCATTCTTAAATATTTCCCTAGACTCTTACTGTGAATTAAAGTGTTTGATTTCCTTTTGTCTATTCATTCAAGCTCATTTATTGTAAATTCCAAGGGTTTATACAGCCTTGTTCCATATACACCAGTTCTTTAAACATAAATTATTACTACCTTGAAAACTAGAATAGCTATCATTTTGATTCTTAAGGGTTTTTGAATACTTTCATACTGTTATATCAGGTCTATGAGAACGAATTTATAAGTTTTAAATCAACTTTAATCCTAAAACGCCAACTCATTTTGATGTGATAAAAAATGTAAACAGTATCGCACTCACTTCTTAGCTCTTCAACACCATTTCCCAGGGACGAAATTGTGTACTTTTCATATTAAAGGTCTTTGAACCATGTATTCCTAGAGCCACAAGCACATTCTTAAATATTTCCATTGACTATTATTGTTAAATCTCACTGTTTGATTCAATTTTGTACAGCGATTCAAGGTCATTCATTGAGAATTGCTAATGTTAATACACCATAACCCTAACCTTAACCGTAGCCCTAACATAAACCGAGCCTTTGCCCTAAACCTAACCCTCGCCCTAAACCGAAACCTTAAGCTAACCCTAGGAATAACCATAACGCCAACTCTAACCCGAGCTCTCGCCCTATTTCTAAGCCTCACCCTAAACCTAACCTTCATTGTGAAATCCAATGTGTATGCAGCGTTTTTCCGTATATACCAGCTCTATTAACAGGAGTGATTACAATTTTATAGACTCTCCTACCTTTCACACAGCTTGGAATGCCAATTCTCGGTACGGTAACAGTGCCCTACATGTATTAAGGTACCACAAACGTATTACTAGTGTATCAGACACATTCGTAGTCATTTCCCAGGTCTGTGAGAGTTGTCACATTTCTTCCAGGTATCTGAGCCCTATGAAAAGGAAAGTTTTAATATTTAACCAACTTTCTTTCAAAAATGCCAACTCATATGGACTAAATTATAAATGTAACCCGTATCCAACTCAGTCCTCTGCTCTTTGAAGACAACTTCCCATGACTACACAGTTTCCGTCGGATATTAACGCTCTTTGAACCTTTATGCCCTGTATATGAAGCACATTCTTAAATATTTCCCTAGTCTCTTACTGTGAATTCTCAGTGTTTGATTCCCTTTTGTCCAGTCATTCAAGCTCATTCATGTTGAATTCCAAGGGTTTCTACAGACTTGTTCCATTATACCAGCCCTTTAAATGTAAATTTTTGCTACTTTGAACATTAGAATAACTATCATTTTGATTCTTAAGGGTTTTGAATACTTTTATGCTCTTATATCATGTCTAGGAAAACGAATTTTTAAGTTTCTCACCAAATGACTCAAAAAATGCCAACTCATTTTTAGGGAATAAAAAATGTAACAGTATCACACTCATTTTCAGCTCTTTGAACACGATTTCCCAGTGACTAAATTGTGTGCTACAGATAGTAAATCTCTTTGAACAGGTATTTCTAGTGTTCTAAACACAATCCTAAATATTTCCCTTTTCTATCATTGTTAAATGTCAGCGTTTGATTCACTTTTGTACAGTGATTCAAGGTCATTCATTGTGAATTTGTAATGGTAATACAGCGTAACCTTAACCGTAAGCCTATCCCTAACCCTAGCTCTAGCAGTAACCCTAATCCTAACCCTAGCCATAGCATAAGCTTAACTTTCACCCTAATCCTAGATCTAACAGTAGCCGTAGCCCTAGCACTAGACATAACCCTAACCCTAGCCCGAACCCTAAACTGAACCTTAACCCTAACCCTAGCCCTAACACTAGCCCTAGCCCTAACCTTTACACTAACAATAAACTGTCATTATTAGTGGATGAAAATAACTTTTTAAGGTATCTGAGCTCTATGAAAATGAATGTTAGAATGTTTAACCAACCTTTCGTCAAAAACGCCAACTCGTTTCACTCAAGTATAAATGTAACCAGTATTTAACTCAGTTCTCTAGTCTTTGAACACAATTTCCCAGTGGTTACACAGTTTTCTTCAGACATTAATGCTCTTTGAACATATATTCCCAGTATGGGAAGCACATTCTTAAATATTTCCCTAGACTCTTACTGTGAATTCAAAGTGTTTGATTCCCTTTTGTCTATTCATTCAAGCTCATTCATGGTAAATTCCAAGGGTTTATACAGACTTGTTCCATTATGCCAGCCCTTTAAACGTAAATTATTACTACTTTGAACATTAGAATAACTATCATTTTGATTCTTAAGGGTTTTGAATACGTCTATGCTCTTATATCATGTCTAGAAAACGAATTTTTAAGTTTCTCACCAAATTATTCTGAAAGCGCCAACTCATTTATAGGGAGTAAAAAATGTAACAGTATCACACTCCCTTCTCAGCTCTTTGAACACGATTTCCCAGGGACTAAATTGTGTGCTACAGATATTAAAGCTCTTTGAACATGTATTCCTAGTGTATAAAGCACAATCCTAAATATTTCCCTTGTCTATCATTGTTAAATTTCAGGTTTTGATTCACAGTTGTACAGTGATTCAGGGTCATTCATTGTGAAGTTGTAATGTTTATACATCATAACCTTAACACAAACCCTATCCCTAACCCTAGCTCTTGCCGTAAACCTAACCCTAACAATAAACCTAGCCCTAACCTAAAACCTAACCATCACCCTAGCCCTAACACTAGCCCTAGCCCTAGCCCTAACTCTAACTGTAACCATAAACCTAACCCTAACCCTAGCCCGAACCCTAGCCCAAACCCTAACCCGAACCCTAACACTAGCCCTAGCCCTAGCCCTAGCCCTAGCCCTAACCTTTACACTAACAATAAGCTGTCATTATTAGCCATAGGAAAATAACTTTTTAAGGTATCTGAGTCCTATGAAAATGAATGTTTGAATGTCTAACCCACCTTTTGTCAAAAACGCCAACTCATTTCACTGAAGTATAAATTTAACCAGTTTCTAACTCAGTTCCCTTGTCTTTGAACGGGATTTCCCAGTGACTTCAGTTTCCTTCAAACTTTAATGCTCTTCTAACCTATATTCCTAGTATGTGAAGCGCATTCTTAAATATTTCCCTAGACTCTTACTGTGAATTAAAGTGTTTGATTTCCTTTTGTCTATTCATTCAAGCTCATTTATTGTAAATTCCAAGGGTTTATACAGCCTTGTTCCATATACACCAGTTCTTTAAACATAAATTATTACTACCTTGAAAACTAGAATAGCTATCATTTTGATTCTTAAGGGTTTTTGAATACTTTCATACTGTTATATCAGGTCTATGAGAACGAATTTATAAGTTTTAAATCAACTTTAATCCTAAAACGCCAACTCATTTTGATGTGATAAAAAATGTAAACAGTATCGCACTCACTTCTTAGCTCTTCAACACCATTTCCCAGGGACGAAATTGTGTACTTTTCATATTAAAGGTCTTTGAACCATGTATTCCTAGAGCCACAAGCACATTCTTAAATATTTCCATTGACTATTATTGTTAAATCTCACTGTTTGATTCAATTTTGTACAGCGATTCAAGGTCATTCATTGAGAATTGCTAATGTTAATACACCATAACCCTAACCTTAACCGTAGCCCTAACATAAACCGAGCCTTTGCCCTAAACCTAACCCTCGCCCTAAACCGAAACCTTAAGCTAACCCTAGGAATAACCATAACGCCAACTCTAACCCGAGCTCTCGCCCTATTTCTAAGCCTCACCCTAAACCTAACCTTCATTGTGAAATCCAATGTGTATGCAGCGTTTTTCCGTATATACCAGCTCTATTAACAGGAGTGATTACAATTTTATAGACTCTCCTACCTTTCACACAGCTTGGAATGCCAATTCTCGGTACGGTAACAGTGCCCTACATGTATTAAGGTACCACAAACGTATTACTAGTGTATCAGACACATTCGTAGTCATTTCCCAGGTCTGTGAGAGTTGTCACATTTCTTCCAGGTATCTGAGCCCTATGAAAAGGAAAGTTTTAATATTTAACCAACCTTCTTTCAAAAATGCCAACTCATATGGACTAAATTATAAATGTAACCAGTATCCAACTCAGTCCTCTGCTCTTTGAAGACAACTTCCCATGACTACACAGTTTCCGTCGGATATTAACGCTCTTTGAACCTTTATGCCCTGTATATGAAGCACATTCTTAAATATTTCCCTAGTCTCTTACTCTGAATTCTCAGTGTTTGATTCCCTTTTGTCCAGTCATTCAAGCTCATTCATGTTGAATTCCAAGGGTTTCTACAGACTTGTTCTATTATACCAGCCCTTTAAATGTAAATTTTTGCTTCTTTGAACATTAGAATAACTATCATTTTGATTCTTAAGGGTTTTGAATACTTTTATGCTCTTATATCATGTCTAGGAAAACGAATTTTTAAGTTTCTCACCAAATGACTCAAAAAATGCCAACTCATTTTTAGGGAATAAAAAATGTAACAGTATCACACTCATTTTCAGCTCTTTGAACACGATTTCCCAGTGACTAAATTGTGTGCTACAGATAGTAAATCTCTTTGAACAGGTATTTCTAGTGTTCTAAACACAATCCTAAATATTTCCCTTTTCTATCATTGTTAAATGTCAGCGTTTGATTCACTTTTGTACAGTGATTCAAGGTCATTCATTGTGAATTTGTAATGGTAATACAGCGTAACCTTAACCATAAGCCTATCCCTAACCCTAGCTCTAGCAGTAACCCTAATCCTAACCCTAGCCATAGCATAAGCTTAACTTTCACCCTAATCCTAGATCTAACAGTAGCCGTAGCCCTAGCACTAGACATAACCCTAACCCTAGCCCGAACCCTAAACTGAACCTTAACCCTAACCCTAGCCCTAACACTAGCCCTAGCCCTAACCTTTACACTAACAATAAACTGTCATTATTAGTGGATGAAAATAACTTTTTAAGGTATCTGAGCTCTATGAAAATGAATGTTAGAATGTTTAACCAACCTTTCGTCAAAAACGCCAACTCGTTTCACTCAAGTATAAATGTAACCAGTATTTAACTCAGTTCTCTAGTCTTTGAACACAATTTCCCAGTGGTTACACAGTTTTCTTCAGACATTAATGCTCTTTGAACATATATTCCCAGTATGGGAAGCACATTCTTAAATATTTCCCTAGACTCTTACTGTGAATTCAAAGTGTTTGATTCCCTTTTGTCTATTCATTCAAGCTCATTCATGGTAAATTCCAAGGGTTTATACAGACTTGTTCCATTATGCCAGCCCTTTAAACGTAAATTATTACTACTTTGAACATTAGAATAACTATCATTTTGATTCTTAAGGGTTTTGAATACGTCTATGCTCTTATATCATGTCTAGAAAACGAATTTTTAAGTTTCTCACCAAATTATTCTGAAAACGCCAACTCATTTATAGGGAGTAAAAAATGTAACAGTATCACACTCCCTTCTCAGCTCTTTGAACACGATTTCCCAGGGACTAAATTGTGTGCTACAGATATTAAAGCTCTTTGAACATGTATTCCTAGTGTATAAAGCACAATCCTAAATATTTCCCTTGTCTATCATTGTTAAATTTCAGGTTTTGATTCACAGTTGTACAGTGATTCAGGGTCATTCATTGTGAAGTTGTAATGTTTATACATCATAACCTTAACACAAACCCTATCCCTAACCCTAGCTCTTGCCGTAAACCTAACCCTAACAATAAACCTAGCCCTAACCTAAAACCTAACCATCACCCTAGCCCTAACACTAGCCCTAGCCCTAGCCCTAACTCTAACTGTAACCATAAACCTAACCCTAACCCTAGCCCGAACCCTAGCCCAAACCCTAACCCGAACCCTAACACTAGCCCTAGCCCTAGCCCTAGCCCTAGCCCTAACCTTTACACTAACAATAAGCTGTCATTATTAGCCATAGGAAAATAACTTTTTAAGGTATCTGAGTCCTATGAAAATGAATGTTTGAATGTCTAACCCACCTTTTGTCAAAAACGCCAACTCATTTCACTGAAGTATAAATTTAACCAGTTTCTAACTCAGTTCCCTTGTCTTTGAACGGGATTTCCCAGTGACTTCAGTTTCCTTCAAACTTTAATGCTCTTCTAACCTATATTCCTAGTATGTGAAGCGCATTCTTAAATATTTCCCTAGACTCTTACTGTGAATTAAAGTGTTTGATTTCCTTTTGTCTATTCATTCAAGCTCATTTATTGTAAATTCCAAGGGTTTATACAGCCTTGTTCCATATACACCAGTTCTTTAAACATAAATTATTACTACCTTGAAAACTAGAATAGCTATCATTTTGATTCTTAAGGGTTTTTGAATACTTTCATACTGTTATATCAGGTCTATGAGAACGAATTTATAAGTTTTAAATCAACTTTAATCCTAAAACGCCAACTCATTTTGATGTGATAAAAAATGTAAACAGTATCGCACTCACTTCTTAGCTCTTCAACACCATTTCCCAGGGACGAAATTGTGTACTTTTCATATTAAAGGTCTTTGAACCATGTATTCCTAGAGCCACAAGCACATTCTTAAATATTTCCATTGACTATTATTGTTAAATCTCACTGTTTGATTCAATTTTGTACAGCGATTCAAGGTCATTCATTGAGAATTGCTAATGTTAATACACCATAACCCTAACCTTAACCGTAGCCCTAACATAAACCGAGCCTTTGCCCTAAACCTAACCCTCGCCCTAAACCGAAACCTTAAGCTAACCCTAGGAATAACCATAACGCCAACTCTAACCCGAGCTCTCGCCCTATTTCTAAGCCTCACCCTAAACCTAACCTTCATTGTGAAATCCAATGTGTATGCAGCGTTTTTCCGTATATACCAGCTCTATTAACAGGAGTGATTACAATTTTATAGACTCTCCTACCTTTCACACAGCTTGGAATGCCAATTCTCGGTACGGTAACAGTGCCCTACATGTATTAAGGTACCACAAACGTATTACTAGTGTATCAGACACATTCGTAGTCATTTCCCAGGTCTGTGAGAGTTGTCACATTTCTTCCAGGTATCTGAGCCCTATGAAAAGGAAAGTTTTAATATTTAACCAACCTTCTTTCAAAAATGCCAACTCATATGGACTAAATTATAAATGTAACCAGTATCCAACTCAGTCCTCTGCTCTTTGAAGACAACTTCCCATGACTACACAGTTTCCGTCGGATATTAACGCTCTTTGAACCTTTATGCCCTGTATATGAAGCACATTCTTAAATATTTCCCTAGTCTCTTACTGTGAATTCTCAGTGTTTGATTCCCTTTTGTCCAGTCATTCAAGCTCATTCATGTTGAATTCCAAGGGTTTCTACAGACTTGTTCTATTATACCAGCCCTTTAAATGTAAATTTTTGCTTCTTTGAACATTAGAATAACTATCATTTTGATTCTTAAGGGTTTTGAATACTTTTATGCTCTTATATCATGTCTAGGAAAACGAATTTTTAAGTTTCTCACCAAATGACTCAAAAAATGCCAACTCATTTTTAGGGAATAAAAAATGTAACAGTATCACACTCATTTTCAGCTCTTTGAACACGATTTCCCAGTGACTAAATTGTGTGCTACAGATAGTAAATCTCTTTGAACAGGTATTTCTAGTGTTCTAAACACAATCCTAAATATTTCCCTTTTCTATCATTGTTAAATGTCAGCGTTTGATTCACTTTTGTACAGTGATTCAAGGTCATTCATTGTGAATTTGTAATGGTAATACAGCGTAACCTTAACCATAAGCCTATCCCTAACCCTAGCTCTAGCAGTAACCCTAATCCTAACCCTAGCCATAGCATAAGCTTAACTTTCACCCTAATCCTAGATCTAACAGTAGCCGTAGCCCTAGCACTAGACATAACCCTAACCCTAGCCCGAACCCTAAACTGAACCTTAACCCTAACCCTAGCCCTAACACTAGCCCTAGCCCTAACCTTTACACTAACAATAAACTGTCATTATTAGTGGATGAAAATAACTTTTTAAGGTATCTGAGCTCTATGAAAATGAATGTTAGAATGTTTAACCAACCTTTCGTCAAAAACGCCAACTCGTTTCACTCAAGTATAAATGTAACCAGTATTTAACTCAGTTCTCTAGTCTTTGAACACAATTTCCCAGTGGTTACACAGTTTTCTTCAGACATTAATGCTCTTTGAACATATATTCCCAGTATGGGAAGCACATTCTTAAATATTTCCCTAGACTCTTACTGTGAATTCAAAGTGTTTGATTCCCTTTTGTCTATTCATTCAAGCTCATTCATGGTAAATTCCAAGGGTTTATACAGACTTGTTCCATTATGCCAGCCCTTTAAACGTAAATTATTACTACTTTGAACATTAGAATAACTATCATTTTGATTCTTAAGGGTTTTGAATACGTCTATGCTCTTATATCATGTCTAGAAAACGAATTTTTAAGTTTCTCACCAAATTATTCTGAAAACGCCAACTCATTTATAGGGAGTAAAAAATGTAACAGTATCACACTCCCTTCTCAGCTCTTTGAACACGATTTCCCAGGGACTAAATTGTGTGCTACAGATATTAAAGCTCTTTGAACATGTATTCCTAGTGTATAAAGCACAATCCTAAATATTTCCCTTGTCTATCATTGTTAAATTTCAGGTTTTGATTCACAGTTGTACAGTGATTCAGGGTCATTCATTGTGAAGTTGTAATGTTTATACATCATAACCTTAACACAAACCCTATCCCTAACCCTAGCTCTTGCCGTAAACCTAACCCTAACAATAAACCTAGCCCTAACCTAAAACCTAACCATCACCCTAGCCCTAACACTAGCCCTAGCCCTAGCCCTAACTCTAACTGTAACCATAAACCTAACCCTAACCCTAGCCCGAACCCTAGCCCAAACCCTAACCCGAACCCTAACACTAGCCCTAGCCCTAGCCCTAGCCCTAGCCCTAACCTTTACACTAACAATAAGCTGTCATTATTAGCCATAGGAAAATAACTTTTTAAGGTATCTGAGTCCTATGAAAATGAATGTTTGAATGTCTAACCCACCTTTTGTCAAAAACGCCAACTCATTTCACTGAAGTATAAATTTAACCAGTTTCTAACTCAGTTCCCTTGTCTTTGAACGGGATTTCCCAGTGACTTCAGTTTCCTTCAAACTTTAATGCTCTTCTAACCTATATTCCTAGTATGTGAAGCGCATTCTTAAATATTTCCCTAGACTCTTACTGTGAATTAAAGTGTTTGATTTCCTTTTGTCTATTCATTCAAGCTCATTTATTGTAAATTCCAAGGGTTTATACAGCCTTGTTCCATATACACCAGTTCTTTAAACATAAATTATTACTACCTTGAAAACTAGAATAGCTATCATTTTGATTCTTAAGGGTTTTTGAATACTTTCATACTGTTATATCAGGTCTATGAGAACGAATTTATAAGTTTTAAATCAACTTTAATCCTAAAACGCCAACTCATTTTGATGTGATAAAAAATGTAAACAGTATCGCACTCACTTCTTAGCTCTTCAACACCATTTCCCAGGGACGAAATTGTGTACTTTTCATATTAAAGGTCTTTGAACCATGTATTCCTAGAGCCACAAGCACATTCTTAAATATTTCCATTGACTATTATTGTTAAATCTCACTGTTTGATTCAATTTTGTACAGCGATTCAAGGTCATTCATTGAGAATTGCTAATGTTAATACACCATAACCCTAACCTTAACCGTAGCCCTAACATAAACCGAGCCTTTGCCCTAAACCTAACCCTCGCCCTAAACCGAAACCTTAAGCTAACCCTAGGAATAACCATAACGCCAACTCTAACCCGAGCTCTCGCCCTATTTCTAAGCCTCACCCTAAACCTAACCTTCATTGTGAAATCCAATGTGTATGCAGCGTTTTTCCGTATATACCAGCTCTATTAACAGGAGTGATTACAATTTTATAGACTCTCCTACCTTTCACACAGCTTGGAATGCCAATTCTCGGTACGGTAACAGTGCCCTACATGTATTAAGGTACCACAAACGTATTACTAGTGTATCAGACACATTCGTAGTCATTTCCCAGGTCTGTGAGAGTTGTCACATTTCTTCCAGGTATCTGAGCCCTATGAAAAGGAAAGTTTTAATATTTAACCAACCTTCTTTCAAAAATGCCAACTCATATGGACTAAATTATAAATGTAACCAGTATCCAACTCAGTCCTCTGCTCTTTGAAGACAACTTCCCATGACTACACAGTTTCCGTCGGATATTAACGCTCTTTGAACCTTTATGCCCTGTATATGAAGCACATTCTTAAATATTTCCCTAGTCTCTTACTGTGAATTCTCAGTGTTTGATTCCCTTTTGTCCAGTCATTCAAGCTCATTCATGTTGAATTCCAAGGGTTTCTACAGACTTGTTCTATTATACCAGCCCTTTAAATGTAAATTTTTGCTTCTTTGAACATTAGAATAACTATCATTTTGATTCTTAAGGGTTTTGAATACTTTTATGCTCTTATATCATGTCTAGGAAAACGAATTTTTAAGTTTCTCACCAAATGACTCAAAAAATGCCAACTCATTTTTAGGGAATAAAAAATGTAACAGTATCACACTCATTTTCAGCTCTTTGAACACGATTTCCCAGTGACTAAATTGTGTGCTACAGATAGTAAATCTCTTTGAACAGGTATTTCTAGTGTTCTAAACACAATCCTAAATATTTCCCTTTTCTATCATTGTTAAATGTCAGCGTTTGATTCACTTTTGTACAGTGATTCAAGGTCATTCATTGTGAATTTGTAATGGTAATACAGCGTAACCTTAACCGTAAGCCTATCCCTAACCCTAGCTCTAGCAGTAACCCTAATCCTAACCCTAGCCATAGCATAAGCTTAACTTTCACCCTAATCCTAGATCTAACAGTAGCCGTAGCCCTAGCACTAGACATAACCCTAACCCTAGCCCGAACCCTAAACTGAACCTTAACCCTAACCCTAGCCCTAACACTAGCCCTAGCCCTAACCTTTACACTAACAATAAACTGTCATTATTAGTGGATGAAAATAACTTTTTAAGGTATCTGAGCTCTATGAAAATGAATGTTAGAATGTTTAACCAACCTTTCGTCAAAAACGCCAACTCGTTTCACTCAAGTATAAATGTAACCAGTATTTAACTCAGTTCTCTAGTCTTTGAACACAATTTCCCAGTGGTTACACAGTTTTCTTCAGACATTAATGCTCTTTGAACATATATTCCCAGTATGGGAAGCACATTCTTAAATATTTCCCTAGACTCTTACTGTGAATTCAAAGTGTTTGATTCCCTTTTGTCTATTCATTCAAGCTCATTCATGGTAAATTCCAAGGGTTTATACAGACTTGTTCCATTATGCCAGCCCTTTAAACGTAAATTATTACTACTTTGAACATTAGAATAACTATCATTTTGATTCTTAAGGGTTTTGAATACGTCTATGCTCTTATATCATGTCTAGAAAACGAATTTTTAAGTTTCTCACCAAATTATTCTGAAAGCGCCAACTCATTTATAGGGAGTAAAAAATGTAACAGTATCACACTCCCTTCTCAGCTCTTTGAACACGATTTCCCAGGGACTAAATTGTGTGCTACAGATATTAAAGCTCTTTGAACATGTATTCCTAGTGTATAAAGCACAATCCTAAATATTTCCCTTGTCTATCATTGTTAAATTTCAGGTTTTGATTCACAGTTGTACAGTGATTCAGGGTCATTCATTGTGAAGTTGTAATGTTTATACATCATAACCTTAACACAAACCCTATCCCTAACCCTAGCTCTTGCCGTAAACCTAACCCTAACAATAAACCTAGCCCTAACCTAAAACCTAACCATCACCCTAGCCCTAACACTAGCCCTAGCCCTAGCCCTAACTCTAACTGTAACCATAAACCTAACCCTAACCCTAGCCCGAACCCTAGCCCAAACCCTAACCCGAACCCTAACACTAGCCCTAGCCCTAGCCCTAGCCCTAGCCCTAACCTTTACACTAACAATAAGCTGTCATTATTAGCCATAGGAAAATAACTTTTTAAGGTATCTGAGTCCTATGAAAATGAATGTTTGAATGTCTAACCCACCTTTTGTCAAAAACGCCAACTCATTTCACTGAAGTATAAATTTAACCAGTTTCTAACTCAGTTCCCTTGTCTTTGAACGGGATTTCCCAGTGACTTCAGTTTCCTTCAAACTTTAATGCTCTTCTAACCTATATTCCTAGTATGTGAAGCGCATTCTTAAATATTTCCCTAGACTCTTACTGTGAATTAAAGTGTTTGATTTCCTTTTGTCTATTCATTCAAGCTCATTTATTGTAAATTCCAAGGGTTTATACAGCCTTGTTCCATATACACCAGTTCTTTAAACATAAATTATTACTACCTTGAAAACTAGAATAGCTATCATTTTGATTCTTAAGGGTTTTTGAATACTTTCATACTGTTATATCAGGTCTATGAGAACAAATTTATAAGTTTTAAATCAACTTTAATCCTAAAACGCCAACTCATTTTGATGTGATAAAAAATGTAAACAGTATCGCACTCACTTCTTAGCTCTTCAACACCATTTCCCAGGGACGAAATTGTGTACTTTTCATATTAAAGGTCTTTGAACCATGTATTCCTAGAGCCACAAGCACATTCTTAAATATTTCCATTGACTATTATTGTTAAATCTCACTGTTTGATTCAATTTTGTACAGCGATTCAAGGTCATTCATTGAGAATTGCTAATGTTAATACACCATAACCCTAACCTTAACCGTAGCCCTAACATAAACCGAGCCTTTGCCCTAAACCTAACCCTCGCCCTAAACCGAAACCTTAAGCTAACCCTAGGAATAACCATAACGCCAACTCTAACCCGAGCTCTCGCCCTATTTCTAAGCCTCACCCTAAACCTAACCTTCATTGTGAAATCCAATGTGTATGCAGCGTTTTTCCGTATATACCAGCTCTATTAACAGGAGTGATTACAATTTTATAGACTCTCCTACCTTTCACACAGCTTGGAATGCCAATTCTCGGTACGGTAACAGTGCCCTACATGTATTAAGGTACCACAAACGTATTACTAGTGTATCAGACACATTCGTAGTCATTTCCCAGGTCTGTGAGAGTTGTCACATTTCTTCCAGGTATCTGAGCCCTATGAAAAGGAAAGTTTTAATATTTAACCAACCTTCTTTCAAAAATGCCAACTCATATGGACTAAATTATAAATGTAACCAGTATCCAACTCAGTCCTCTGCTCTTTGAAGACAACTTCCCATGACTACACAGTTTCCGTCGGATATTAACGCTCTTTGAACCTTTATGCCCTGTATATGAAGCACATTCTTAAATATTTCCCTAGTCTCTTACTCTGAATTCTCAGTGTTTGATTCCCTTTTGTCCAGTCATTCAAGCTCATTCATGTTGAATTCCAAGGGTTTCTACAGACTTGTTCTATTATACCAGCCCTTTAAATGTAAATTTTTGCTTCTTTGAACATTAGAATAACTATCATTTTGATTCTTAAGGGTTTTGAATACTTTTATGCTCTTATATCATGTCTAGGAAAACGAATTTTTAAGTTTCTCACCAAATGACTCAAAAAATGCCAACTCATTTTTAGGGAATAAAAAATGTAACAGTATCACACTCATTTTCAGCTCTTTGAACACGATTTCCCAGTGACTAAATTGTGTGCTACAGATAGTAAATCTCTTTGAACAGGTATTTCTAGTGTTCTAAACACAATCCTAAATATTTCCCTTTTCTATCATTGTTAAATGTCAGCGTTTGATTCACTTTTGTACAGTGATTCAAGGTCATTCATTGTGAATTTGTAATGGTAATACAGCGTAACCTTAACCATAAGCCTATCCCTAACCCTAGCTCTAGCAGTAACCCTAATCCTAACCCTAGCCATAGCATAAGCTTAACTTTCACCCTAATCCTAGATCTAACAGTAGCCGTAGCCCTAGCACTAGACATAACCCTAACCCTAGCCCGAACCCTAAACTGAACCTTAACCCTAACCCTAGCCCTAACACTAGCCCTAGCCCTAACCTTTACACTAACAATAAACTGTCATTATTAGTGGATGAAAATAACTTTTTAAGGTATCTGAGCTCTATGAAAATGAATGTTAGAATGTTTAACCAACCTTTCGTCAAAAACGCCAACTCGTTTCACTCAAGTATAAATGTAACCAGTATTTAACTCAGTTCTCTAGTCTTTGAACACAATTTCCCAGTGGTTACACAGTTTTCTTCAGACATTAATGCTCTTTGAACATATATTCCCAGTATGGGAAGCACATTCTTAAATATTTCCCTAGACTCTTACTGTGAATTCAAAGTGTTTGATTCCCTTTTGTCTATTCATTCAAGCTCATTCATGGTAAATTCCAAGGGTTTATACAGACTTGTTCCATTATGCCAGCCCTTTAAACGTAAATTATTACTACTTTGAACATTAGAATAACTATCATTTTGATTCTTAAGGGTTTTGAATATGTCTATGCTCTTATATCATGTCTAGAAAACGAATTTTTAAGTTTCTCACCAAATTATTCTGAAAACGCCAACTCATTTATAGGGAGTAAAAAATGTAACAGTATCACACTCCCTTCTCAGCTCTTTGAACACGATTTCCCAGGGACTAAATTGTGTGCTACAGATATTAAAGCTCTTTGAACATGTATTCCTAGTGTATAAAGCACAATCCTAAATATTTCCCTTGTCTATCATTGTTAAATTTCAGGTTTTGATTCACAGTTGTACAGTGATTCAGGGTCATTCATTGTGAAGTTGTAATGTTTATACATCATAACCTTAACACAAACCCTATCCCTAACCCTAGCTCTTGCCGTAAACCTAACCCTAACAATAAACCTAGCCCTAACCTAAAACCTAACCATCACCCTAGCCCTAACACTAGCCCTAGCCCTAGCCCTAACTCTAACTGTAACCATAAACCTAACCCTAACCCTAGCCCGAACCCTAGCCCAAACCCTAACCCGAACCCTAACACTAGCCCTAGCCCTAGCCCTAGCCCTAGCCCTAACCTTTACACTAACAATAAGCTGTCATTATTAGCCATAGGAAAATAACTTTTTAAGGTATCTGAGTCCTATGAAAATGAATGTTTGAATGTCTAACCCACCTTTTGTCAAAAACGCCAACTCATTTCACTGAAGTATAAATTTAACCAGTTTCTAACTCAGTTCCCTTGTCTTTGAACGGGATTTCCCAGTGACTTCAGTTTCCTTCAAACTTTAATGCTCTTCTAACCTATATTCCTAGTATGTGAAGCGCATTCTTAAATATTTCCCTAGACTCTTACTGTGAATTAAAGTGTTTGATTTCCTTTTGTCTATTCATTCAAGCTCATTTATTGTAAATTCCAAGGGTTTATACAGCCTTGTTCCATATACACCAGTTCTTTAAACATAAATTATTACTACCTTGAAAACTAGAATAGCTATCATTTTGATTCTTAAGGGTTTTTGAATACTTTCATACTGTTATATCAGGTCTATGAGAACGAATTTATAAGTTTTAAATCAACTTTAATCCTAAAACGCCAACTCATTTTGATGTGATAAAAAATGTAAACAGTATCGCACTCACTTCTTAGCTCTTCAACACCATTTCCCAGGGACGAAATTGTGTACTTTTCATATTAAAGGTCTTTGAACCATGTATTCCTAGAGCCACAAGCACATTCTTAAATATTTCCATTGACTATTATTGTTAAATCTCACTGTTTGATTCAATTTTGTACAGCGATTCAAGGTCATTCATTGAGAATTGCTAATGTTAATACACCATAACCCTAACCTTAACCGTAGCCCTAACATAAACCGAGCCTTTGCCCTAAACCTAACCCTCGCCCTAAACCGAAACCTTAAGCTAACCCTAGGAATAACCATAACGCCAACTCTAACCCGAGCTCTCGCCCTATTTCTAAGCCTCACCCTAAACCTAACCTTCATTGTGAAATCCAATGTGTATGCAGCGTTTTTCCGTATATACCAGCTCTATTAACAGGAGTGATTACAATTTTATAGACTCTCCTACCTTTCACACAGCTTGGAATGCCAATTCTCGGTACGGTAACAGTGCCCTACATGTATTAAGGTACCACAAACGTATTACTAGTGTATCAGACACATTCGTAGTCATTTCCCAGGTCTGTGAGAGTTGTCACATTTCTTCCAGGTATCTGAGCCCTATGAAAAGGAAAGTTTTAATATTTAACCAACCTTCTTTCAAAAATGCCAACTCATATGGACTAAATTATAAATGTAACCAGTATCCAACTCAGTCCTCTGCTCTTTGAAGACAACTTCCCATGACTACACAGTTTCCGTCGGATATTAACGCTCTTTGAACCTTTATGCCCTGTATATGAAGCACATTCTTAAATATTTCCCTAGTCTCTTACTGTGAATTCTCAGTGTTTGATTCCCTTTTGTCCAGTCATTCAAGCTCATTCATGTTGAATTCCAAGGGTTTCTACAGACTTGTTCTATTATACCAGCCCTTTAAATGTAAATTTTTGCTTCTTTGAACATTAGAATAACTATCATTTTGATTCTTAAGGGTTTTGAATACTTTTATGCTCTTATATCATGTCTAGGAAAACGAATTTTTAAGTTTCTCACCAAATGACTCAAAAAATGCCAACTCATTTTTAGGGAATAAAAAATGTAACAGTATCACACTCATTTTCAGCTCTTTGAACACGATTTCCCAGTGACTAAATTGTGTGCTACAGATAGTAAATCTCTTTGAACAGGTATTTCTAGTGTTCTAAACACAATCCTAAATATTTCCCTTTTCTATCATTGTTAAATGTCAGCGTTTGATTCACTTTTGTACAGTGATTCAAGGTCATTCATTGTGAATTTGTAATGGTAATACAGCGTAACCTTAACCGTAAGCCTATCCCTAACCCTAGCTCTAGCAGTAACCCTAATCCTAACCCTAGCCATAGCATAAGCTTAACTTTCACCCTAATCCTAGATCTAACAGTAGCCGTAGCCCTAGCACTAGACATAACCCTAACCCTAGCCCGAACCCTAAACTGAACCTTAACCCTAACCCTAGCCCTAACACTAGCCCTAGCCCTAACCTTTACACTAACAATAAACTGTCATTATTAGTGGATGAAAATAACTTTTTAAGGTATCTGAGCTCTATGAAAATGAATGTTAGAATGTTTAACCAACCTTTCGTCAAAAACGCCAACTCGTTTCACTCAAGTATAAATGTAACCAGTATTTAACTCAGTTCTCTAGTCTTTGAACACAATTTCCCAGTGGTTACACAGTTTTCTTCAGACATTAATGCTCTTTGAACATATATTCCCAGTATGGGAAGCACATTCTTAAATATTTCCCTAGACTCTTACTGTGAATTCAAAGTGTTTGATTCCCTTTTGTCTATTCATTCAAGCTCATTCATGGTAAATTCCAAGGGTTTATACAGACTTGTTCCATTATGCCAGCCCTTTAAACGTAAATTATTACTACTTTGAACATTAGAATAACTATCATTTTGATTCTTAAGGGTTTTGAATACGTCTATGCTCTTATATCATGTCTAGAAAACGAATTTTTAAGTTTCTCACCAAATTATTCTGAAAACGCCAACTCATTTATAGGGAGTAAAAAATGTAACAGTATCACACTCCCTTCTCAGCTCTTTGAACACGATTTCCCAGGGACTAAATTGTGTGCTACAGATATTAAAGCTCTTTGAACATGTATTCCTAGTGTATAAAGCACAATCCTAAATATTTCCCTTGTCTATCATTGTTAAATTTCAGGTTTTGATTCACAGTTGTACAGTGATTCAGGGTCATTCATTGTGAAGTTGTAATGTTTATACATCATAACCTTAACACAAACCCTATCCCTAACCCTAGCTCTTGCCGTAAACCTAACCCTAACAATAAACCTAGCCCTAACCTAAAACCTAACCATCACCCTAGCCCTAACACTAGCCCTAGCCCTAGCCCTAACTCTAACTGTAACCATAAACCTAACCCTAACCCTAGCCCGAACCCTAGCCCAAACCCTAACCCGAACCCTAACACTAGCCCTAGCCCTAGCCCTAGCCCTAGCCCTAACCTTTACACTAACAATAAGCTGTCATTATTAGCCATAGGAAAATAACTTTTTAAGGTATCTGAGTCCTATGAAAATGAATGTTTGAATGTCTAACCCACCTTTTGTCAAAAACGCCAACTCATTTCACTGAAGTATAAATTTAACCAGTTTCTAACTCAGTTCCCTTGTCTTTGAACGGGATTTCCCAGTGACTTCAGTTTCCTTCAAACTTTAATGCTCTTCTAACCTATATTCCTAGTATGTGAAGCGCATTCTTAAATATTTCCCTAGACTCTTACTGTGAATTAAAGTGTTTGATTTCCTTTTGTCTATTCATTCAAGCTCATTTATTGTAAATTCCAAGGGTTTATACAGCCTTGTTCCATATACACCAGTTCTTTAAACATAAATTATTACTACCTTGAAAACTAGAATAGCTATCATTTTGATTCTTAAGGGTTTTTGAATACTTTCATACTGTTATATCAGGTCTATGAGAACGAATTTATAAGTTTTAAATCAACTTTAATCCTAAAACGCCAACTCATTTTGATGTGATAAAAAATGTAAACAGTATCGCACTCACTTCTTAGCTCTTCAACACCATTTCCCAGGGACGAAATTGTGTACTTTTCATATTAAAGGTCTTTGAACCATGTATTCCTAGAGCCACAAGCACATTCTTAAATATTTCCATTGACTATTATTGTTAAATCTCACTGTTTGATTCAATTTTGTACAGCGATTCAAGGTCATTCATTGAGAATTGCTAATGTTAATACACCATAACCCTAACCTTAACCGTAGCCCTAACATAAACCGAGCCTTTGCCCTAAACCTAACCCTCGCCCTAAACCGAAACCTTAAGCTAACCCTAGGAATAACCATAACGCCAACTCTAACCCGAGCTCTCGCCCTATTTCTAAGCCTCACCCTAAACCTAACCTTCATTGTGAAATCCAATGTGTATGCAGCGTTTTTCCGTATATACCAGCTCTATTAACAGGAGTGATTACAATTTTATAGACTCTCCTACCTTTCACACAGCTTGGAATGCCAATTCTCGGTACGGTAACAGTGCCCTACATGTATTAAGGTACCACAAACGTATTACTAGTGTATCAGACACATTCGTAGTCATTTCCCAGGTCTGTGAGAGTTGTCACATTTCTTCCAGGTATCTGAGCCCTATGAAAAGGAAAGTTTTAATATTTAACCAACCTTCTTTCAAAAATGCCAACTCATATGGACTAAATTATAAATGTAACCAGTATCCAACTCAGTCCTCTGCTCTTTGAAGACAACTTCCCATGACTACACAGTTTCCGTCGGATATTAACGCTCTTTGAACCTTTATGCCCTGTATATGAAGCACATTCTTAAATATTTCCCTAGTCTCTTACTGTGAATTCTCAGTGTTTGATTCCCTTTTGTCCAGTCATTCAAGCTCATTCATGTTGAATTCCAAGGGTTTCTACAGACTTGTTCTATTATACCAGCCCTTTAAATGTAAATTTTTGCTTCTTTGAACATTAGAATAACTATCATTTTGATTCTTAAGGGTTTTGAATACTTTTATGCTCTTATATCATGTCTAGGAAAACGAATTTTTAAGTTTCTCACCAAATGACTCAAAAAATGCCAACTCATTTTTAGGGAATAAAAAATGTAACAGTATCACACTCATTTTCAGCTCTTTGAACACGATTTCCCAGTGACTAAATTGTGTGCTACAGATAGTAAATCTCTTTGAACAGGTATTTCTAGTGTTCTAAACACAATCCTAAATATTTCCCTTTTCTATCATTGTTAAATGTCAGCGTTTGATTCACTTTTGTACAGTGATTCAAGGTCATTCATTGTGAATTTGTAATGGTAATACAGCGTAACCTTAACCGTAAGCCTATCCCTAACCCTAGCTCTAGCAGTAACCCTAATCCTAACCCTAGCCATAGCATAAGCTTAACTTTCACCCTAATCCTAGATCTAACAGTAGCCGTAGCCCTAGCACTAGACATAACCCTAACCCTAGCCCGAACCCTAAACTGAACCTTAACCCTAACCCTAGCCCTAACACTAGCCCTAGCCCTAACCTTTACACTAACAATAAACTGTCATTATTAGTGGATGAAAATAACTTTTTAAGGTATCTGAGCTCTATGAAAATGAATGTTAGAATGTTTAACCAACCTTTCGTCAAAAACGCCAACTCGTTTCACTCAAGTATAAATGTAACCAGTATTTAACTCAGTTCTCTAGTCTTTGAACACAATTTCCCAGTGGTTACACAGTTTTCTTCAGACATTAATGCTCTTTGAACATATATTCCCAGTATGGGAAGCACATTCTTAAATATTTCCCTAGACTCTTACTGTGAATTCAAAGTGTTTGATTCCCTTTTGTCTATTCATTCAAGCTCATTCATGGTAAATTCCAAGGGTTTATACAGACTTGTTCCATTATGCCAGCCCTTTAAACGTAAATTATTACTACTTTGAACATTAGAATAACTATCATTTTGATTCTTAAGGGTTTTGAATACGTCTATGCTCTTATATCATGTCTAGAAAACGAATTTTTAAGTTTCTCACCAAATTATTCTGAAAACGCCAACTCATTTATAGGGAGTAAAAAATGTAACAGTATCACACTCCCTTCTCAGCTCTTTGAACACGATTTCCCAGGGACTAAATTGTGTGCTACAGATATTAAAGCTCTTTGAACATGTATTCCTAGTGTATAAAGCACAATCCTAAATATTTCCCTTGTCTATCATTGTTAAATTTCAGGTTTTGATTCACAGTTGTACAGTGATTCAGGGTCATTCATTGTGAAGTTGTAATGTTTATACATCATAACCTTAACACAAACCCTATCCCTAACCCTAGCTCTTGCCGTAAACCTAACCCTAACAATAAACCTAGCCCTAACCTAAAACCTAACCATCACCCTAGCCCTAACACTAGCCCTAGCCCTAGCCCTAACTCTAACTGTAACCATAAACCTAACCCTAACCCTAGCCCGAACCCTAGCCCAAACCCTAACCCGAACCCTAACACTAGCCCTAGCCCTAGCCCTAGCCCTAGCCCTAACCTTTACACTAACAATAAGCTGTCATTATTAGCCATAGGAAAATAACTTTTTAAGGTATCTGAGTCCTATGAAAATGAATGTTTGAATGTCTAACCCACCTTTTGTCAAAAACGCCAACTCATTTCACTGAAGTATAAATTTAACCAGTTTCTAACTCAGTTCCCTTGTCTTTGAACGGGATTTCCCAGTGACTTCAGTTTCCTTCAAACTTTAATGCTCTTCTAACCTATATTCCTAGTATGTGAAGCGCATTCTTAAATATTTCCCTAGACTCTTACTGTGAATTAAAGTGTTTGATTTCCTTTTGTCTATTCATTCAAGCTCATTTATTGTAAATTCCAAGGGTTTATACAGCCTTGTTCCATATACACCAGTTCTTTAAACATAAATTATTACTACCTTGAAAACTAGAATAGCTATCATTTTGATTCTTAAGGGTTTTTGAATACTTTCATACTGTTATATCAGGTCTATGAGAACAAATTTATAAGTTTTAAATCAACTTTAATCCTAAAACGCCAACTCATTTTGATGTGATAAAAAATGTAAACAGTATCGCACTCACTTCTTAGCTCTTCAACACCATTTCCCAGGGACGAAATTGTGTACTTTTCATATTAAAGGTCTTTGAACCATGTATTCCTAGAGCCACAAGCACATTCTTAAATATTTCCATTGACTATTATTGTTAAATCTCACTGTTTGATTCAATTTTGTACAGCGATTCAAGGTCATTCATTGAGAATTGCTAATGTTAATACACCATAACCCTAACCTTAACCGTAGCCCTAACATAAACCGAGCCTTTGCCCTAAACCTAACCCTCGCCCTAAACCGAAACCTTAAGCTAACCCTAGGAATAACCATAACGCCAACTCTAACCCGAGCTCTCGCCCTATTTCTAAGCCTCACCCTAAACCTAACCTTCATTGTGAAATCCAATGTGTATGCAGCGTTTTTCCGTATATACCAGCTCTATTAACAGGAGTGATTACAATTTTATAGACTCTCCTACCTTTCACACAGCTTGGAATGCCAATTCTCGGTACGGTAACAGTGCCCTACATGTATTAAGGTACCACAAACGTATTACTAGTGTATCAGACACATTCGTAGTCATTTCCCAGGTCTGTGAGAGTTGTCACATTTCTTCCAGGTATCTGAGCCCTATGAAAAGGAAAGTTTTAATATTTAACCAACCTTCTTTCAAAAATGCCAACTCATATGGACTAAATTATAAATGTAACCAGTATCCAACTCAGTCCTCTGCTCTTTGAAGACAACTTCCCATGACTACACAGTTTCCGTCGGATATTAACGCTCTTTGAACCTTTATGCCCTGTATATGAAGCACATTCTTAAATATTTCCCTAGTCTCTTACTCTGAATTCTCAGTGTTTGATTCCCTTTTGTCCAGTCATTCAAGCTCATTCATGTTGAATTCCAAGGGTTTCTACAGACTTGTTCTATTATACCAGCCCTTTAAATGTAAATTTTTGCTTCTTTGAACATTAGAATAACTATCATTTTGATTCTTAAGGGTTTTGAATACTTTTATGCTCTTATATCATGTCTAGGAAAACGAATTTTTAAGTTTCTCACCAAATGACTCAAAAAATGCCAACTCATTTTTAGGGAATAAAAAATGTAACAGTATCACACTCATTTTCAGCTCTTTGAACACGATTTCCCAGTGACTAAATTGTGTGCTACAGATAGTAAATCTCTTTGAACAGGTATTTCTAGTGTTCTAAACACAATCCTAAATATTTCCCTTTTCTATCATTGTTAAATGTCAGCGTTTGATTCACTTTTGTACAGTGATTCAAGGTCATTCATTGTGAATTTGTAATGGTAATACAGCGTAACCTTAACCGTAAGCCTATCCCTAACCCTAGCTCTAGCAGTAACCCTAATCCTAACCCTAGCCATAGCATAAGCTTAACTTTCACCCTAATCCTAGATCTAACAGTAGCCGTAGCCCTAGCACTAGACATAACCCTAACCCTAGCCCGAACCCTAAACTGAACCTTAACCCTAACCCTAGCCCTAACACTAGCCCTAGCCCTAACCTTTACACTAACAATAAACTGTCTTATTAGTGGATGAAAATAACTTTTTAAGGTATCTGAGCTCTATGAAAATGAATGTTAGAATGTTTAACCAACCTTTCGTCAAAAACGCCAACTCGTTTCACTCAAGTATAAATGTAACCAGTATTTAACTCAGTTCTCTAGTCTTTGAACACAATTTCCCAGTGGTTACACAGTTTTCTTCAGACATTAATGCTCTTTGAACATATATTCCCAGTATGGGAAGCACATTCTTAAATATTTCCCTAGACTCTTACTGTGAATTCAAAGTGTTTGATTCCCTTTTGTCTATTCATTCAAGCTTATTCATGGTAAATTCCAAGGGTTTATACAGACTTGTTCCATTATGCCAGCCCTTTAAACGTAAATTATTACTACTTTGAACATTAGAATAACTATCATTTTGATTCTTAAGGGTTTTGAATACGTCTATGCTCTTATATCATGTCTAGAAAACGAATTTTTAAGTTTCTCACCAAATTATTCTGAAAACGCCAACTCATTTATAGGGAGTAAAAAATGTAACAGTATCACACTCCCTTCTCAGCTCTTTGAACACGATTTCCCAGGGACTAAATTGTGTGCTACAGATATTAAAGCTCTTTGAACATGTATTCCTAGTGTATAAAGCACAATCCTAAATATTTCCCTTGTCTATCATTGTTAAATTTCAGGTTTTGATTCACAGTTGTACAGTGATTCAGGGTCATTCATTGTGAAGTTGTAATGTTTATACATCATAACCTTAACACAAACCCTATCCCTAACCCTAGCTCTTGCCGTAAACCTAACCCTAACAATAAACCTAGCCCTAAACCTAAAACCTAACCATCACCCTAGCCCTAACACTAGCCCTAGCCCTAGCCCTAACTCTAACTGTAACCATAAACCTAACCCTAACCCTAGCCCGAACCCTAGCCCAAACCCTAACCCGAACCCTAACACTAGCCCTAGCCCTAGCCCTAGCCCTAGCCCTAACCTTTACACTAACAATAAGCTGTCATTATTAGCCATAGGAAAATAACTTTTTAAGGTATCTGAGTCCTATGAAAATGAATGTTTGAATGTCTAACCCACCTTTTGTCAAAAACGCCAACTCATTTCACTGAAGTATAAATTTAACCAGTTTCTAACTCAGTTCCCTTGTCTTTGAACGGGATTTCCCAGTGACTTCAGTTTCCTTCAAACTTTAATGCTCTTCTAACCTATATTCCTAGTATGTGAAGCGCATTCTTAAATATTTCCCTAGACTCTTACTGTGAATTAAAGTGTTTGATTTCCTTTTGTCTATTCATTCAAGCTCATTTATTGTAAATTCCAAGGGTTTATACAGCCTTGTTCCATATACACCAGTTCTTTAAACATAAATTATTACTACCTTGAAAACTAGAATAGCTATCATTTTGATTCTTAAGGGTTTTTGAATACTTTCATACTGTTATATCAGGTCTATGAGAACGAATTTATAAGTTTTAAATCAACTTTAATCCTAAAACGCCAACTCATTTTGATGTGATAAAAAATGTAAACAGTATCGCACTCACTTCTTAGCTCTTCAACACCATTTCCCAGGGACGAAATTGTGTACTTTTCATATTAAAGGTCTTTGAACCATGTATTCCTAGAGCCACAAGCACATTCTTAAATATTTCCATTGACTATTATTGTTAAATCTCACTGTTTGATTCAATTTTGTACAGCGATTCAAGGTCATTCATTGAGAATTGCTAATGTTAATACACCATAACCCTAACCTTAACCGTAGCCCTAACATAAACCGAGCCTTTGCCCTAAACCTAACCCTCGCCCTAAACCGAAACCTTAAGCTAACCCTAGGAATAACCATAACGCCAACTCTAACCCGAGCTCTCGCCCTATTTCTAAGCCTCACCCTAAACCTAACCTTCATTGTGAAATCCAATGTGTATGCAGCGTTTTTCCGTATATACCAGCTCTATTAACAGGAGTGATTACAATTTTATAGACTGACTCTCCTACCTTTCACACAGCTTGGAATGCCAATTCTCGGTACGGTAACAGTGCCCTACATGTATTAAGGTACCACAAACGTATTACTAGTGTATCAGACACATTCGTAGTCATTTCCCAGGTCTGTGAGAGTTGTCACATTTCTTCCAGGTATCTGAGCCCTATGAAAAGGAAAGTTTTAATATTTAACCAACTTTCTTTCAAAAATGCCAACTCATATGGACTAAATTATAAATGTAACCCGTATCCAACTCAGTCCTCTGCTCTTTGAAGACAACTTCCCATGACTACACAGTTTCCGTCGGATATTAACGCTCTTTGAACCTTTATGCCCTGTATATGAAGCACATTCTTAAATATTTCCCTAGTCTCTTACTGTGAATTCTCAGTGTTTGATTCCCTTTTGTCCAGTCATTCAAGCTCATTCATGTTGAATTCCAAGGGTTTCTACAGACTTGTTCCATTATACCAGCCCTTTAAATGTAAATTTTTGCTACTTTGAACATTAGAATAACTATCATTTTGATTCTTAAGGGTTTTGAATACTTTTATGCTCTTATATCATGTCTAGGAAAACGAATTTTTAAGTTTCTCACCAAATGACTCAAAAAATGCCAACTCATTTTTAGGGAATAAAAAATGTAACAGTATCACACTCATTTTCAGCTCTTTGAACACGATTTCCCAGTGACTAAATTGTGTGCTACAGATAGTAAATCTCTTTGAACAGGTATTTCTAGTGTTCTAAACACAATCCTAAATATTTCCCTTTTCTATCATTGTTAAATGTCAGCGTTTGATTCACTTTTGTACAGTGATTCAAGGTCATTCATTGTGAATTTGTAATGGTAATACAGCGTAACCTTAACCGTAAGCCTATCCCTAACCCTAGCTCTAGCAGTAACCCTAATCCTAACCCTAGCCATAGCATAAGCTTAACTTTCACCCTAATCCTAGATCTAACAGTAGCCGTAGCCCTAGCACTAGACATAACCCTAACCCTAGCCCGAACCCTAAACTGAACCTTAACCCTAACCCTAGCCCTAACACTAGCCCTAGCCCTAACCTTTACACTAACAATAAACTGTCATTATTAGTGGATGAAAATAACTTTTTAAGGTATCTGAGCTCTATGAAAATGAATGTTAGAATGTTTAACCAACCTTTCGTCAAAAACGCCAACTCGTTTCACTCAAGTATAAATGTAACCAGTATTTAACTCAGTTCTCTAGTCTTTGAACACAATTTCCCAGTGGTTACACAGTTTTCTTCAGACATTAATGCTCTTTGAACATATATTCCCAGTATGGGAAGCACATTCTTAAATATTTCCCTAGACTCTTACTGTGAATTCAAAGTGTTTGATTCCCTTTTGTCTATTCATTCAAGCTCATTCATGGTAAATTCCAAGGGTTTATACAGACTTGTTCCATTATGCCAGCCCTTTAAACGTAAATTATTACTACTTTGAACATTAGAATAACTATCATTTTGATTCTTAAGGGTTTTGAATACGTCTATGCTCTTATATCATGTCTAGAAAACGAATTTTTAAGTTTCTCACCAAATTATTCTGAAAACGCCAACTCATTTATAGGGAGTAAAAAATGTAACAGTATCACACTCCCTTCTCAGCTCTTTGAACACGATTTCCCAGGGACTAAATTGTGTGCTACAGATATTAAAGCTCTTTGAACATGTATTCCTAGTGTATAAAGCACAATCCTAAATATTTCCCTTGTCTATCATTGTTAAATTTCAGGTTTTGATTCACAGTTGTACAGTGATTCAGGGTCATTCATTGTGAAGTTGTAATGTTTATACATCATAACCTTAACACAAACCCTATCCCTAACCCTAGCTCTTGCCGTAAACCTAACCCTAACAATAAACCTAGCCCTAACCTAAAACCTAACCATCACCCTAGCCCTAACACTAGCCCTAGCCCTAGCCCTAACTCTAACTGTAACCATAAACCTAACCCTAACCCTAGCCCGAACCCTAGCCCAAACCCTAACCCGAACCCTAACACTAGCCCTAGCCCTAGCCCTAGCCCTAGCCCTAACCTTTACACTAACAATAAGCTGTCATTATTAGCCATAGGAAAATAACTTTTTAAGGTATCTGAGTCCTATGAAAATGAATGTTTGAATGTCTAACCCACCTTTTGTCAAAAACGCCAACTCATTTCACTGAAGTATAAATTTAACCAGTTTCTAACTCAGTTCCCTTGTCTTTGAACGGGATTTCCCAGTGACTTCAGTTTCCTTCAAACTTTAATGCTCTTCTAACCTATATTCCTAGTATGTGAAGCGCATTCTTAAATATTTCCCTAGACTCTTACTGTGAATTAAAGTGTTTGATTTCCTTTTGTCTATTCATTCAAGCTCATTTATTGTAAATTCCAAGGGTTTATACAGCCTTGTTCCATATACACCAGTTCTTTAAACATAAATTATTACTACCTTGAAAACTAGAATAGCTATCATTTTGATTCTTAAGGGTTTTTGAATACTTTCATACTGTTATATCAGGTCTATGAGAACGAATTTATAAGTTTTAAATCAACTTTAATCCTAAAACGCCAACTCATTTTGATGTGATAAAAAATGTAAACAGTATCGCACTCACTTCTTAGCTCTTCAACACCATTTCCCAGGGACGAAATTGTGTACTTTTCATATTAAAGGTCTTTGAACCATGTATTCCTAGAGCCACAAGCACATTCTTAAATATTTCCATTGACTATTATTGTTAAATCTCACTGTTTGATTCAATTTTGTACAGCGATTCAAGGTCATTCATTGAGAATTGCTAATGTTAATACACCATAACCCTAACCTTAACCGTAGCCCTAACATAAACCGAGCCTTTGCCCTAAACCTAACCCTCGCCCTAAACCGAAACCTTAAGCTAACCCTAGGAATAACCATAACGCCAACTCTAACCCGAGCTCTCGCCCTATTTCTAAGCCTCACCCTAAACCTAACCTTCATTGTGAAATCCAATGTGTATGCAGCGTTTTTCCGTATATACCAGCTCTATTAACAGGAGTGATTACAATTTTATAGACTCTCCTACCTTTCACACAGCTTGGAATGCCAATTCTCGGTACGGTAACAGTGCCCTACATGTATTAAGGTACCACAAACGTATTACTAGTGTATCAGACACATTCGTAGTCATTTCCCAGGTCTGTGAGAGTTGTCACATTTCTTCCAGGTATCTGAGCCCTATGAAAAGGAAAGTTTTAATATTTAACCAACTTTCTTTCAAAAATGCCAACTCATATGGACTAAATTATAAATGTAACCCGTATCCAACTCAGTCCTCTGCTCTTTGAAGACAACTTCCCATGACTACACAGTTTCCGTCGGATATTAACGCTCTTTGAACCTTTATGCCCTGTATATGAAGCACATTCTTAAATATTTCCCTAGTCTCTTACTGTGAATTCTCAGTGTTTGATTCCCTTTTGTCCAGTCATTCAAGCTCATTCATGTTGAATTCCAAGGGTTTCTACAGACTTGTTCCATTATACCAGCCCTTTAAATGTAAATTTTTGCTACTTTGAACATTAGAATAACTATCATTTTGATTCTTAAGGGTTTTGAATACTTTTATGCTCTTATATCATGTCTAGGAAAACGAATTTTTAAGTTTCTCACCAAATGACTCAAAAAATGCCAACTCATTTTTAGGGAATAAAAAATGTAACAGTATCACACTCATTTTCAGCTCTTTGAACACGATTTCCCAGTGACTAAATTGTGTGCTACAGATAGTAAATCTCTTTGAACAGGTATTTCTAGTGTTCTAAACACAATCCTAAATATTTCCCTTTTCTATCATTGTTAAATGTCAGCGTTTGATTCACTTTTGTACAGTGATTCAAGGTCATTCATTGTGAATTTGTAATGGTAATACAGCGTAACCTTAACCGTAAGCCTATCCCTAACCCTAGCTCTAGCAGTAACCCTAATCCTAACCCTAGCCATAGCATAAGCTTAACTTTCACCCTAATCCTAGATCTAACAGTAGCCGTAGCCCTAGCACTAGACATAACCCTAACCCTAGCCCGAACCCTAAACTGAACCTTAACCCTAACCCTAGCCCTAACACTAGCCCTAGCCCTAACCTTTACACTAACAATAAACTGTCATTATTAGTGGATGAAAATAACTTTTTAAGGTATCTGAGCTCTATGAAAATGAATGTTAGAATGTTTAACCAACCTTTCGTCAAAAACGCCAACTCGTTTCACTCAAGTATAAATGTAACCAGTATTTAACTCAGTTCTCTAGTCTTTGAACACAATTTCCCAGTGGTTACACAGTTTTCTTCAGACATTAATGCTCTTTGAACATATATTCCCAGTATGGGAAGCACATTCTTAAATATTTCCCTAGACTCTTACTGTGAATTCAAAGTGTTTGATTCCCTTTTGTCTATTCATTCAAGCTCATTCATGGTAAATTCCAAGGGTTTATACAGACTTGTTCCATTATGCCAGCCCTTTAAACGTAAATTATTACTACTTTGAACATTAGAATAACTATCATTTTGATTCTTAAGGGTTTTGAATACGTCTATGCTCTTATATCATGTCTAGAAAACGAATTTTTAAGTTTCTCACCAAATTATTCTGAAAACGCCAACTCATTTATAGGGAGTAAAAAATGTAACAGTATCACACTCCCTTCTCAGCTCTTTGAACACGATTTCCCAGGGACTAAATTGTGTGCTACAGATATTAAAGCTCTTTGAACATGTATTCCTAGTGTATAAAGCACAATCCTAAATATTTCCCTTGTCTATCATTGTTAAATTTCAGGTTTTGATTCACAGTTGTACAGTGATTCAGGGTCATTCATTGTGAAGTTGTAATGTTTATACATCATAACCTTAACACAAACCCTATCCCTAACCCTAGCTCTTGCCGTAAACCTAACCCTAACAATAAACCTAGCCCTAACCTAAAACCTAACCATCACCCTAGCCCTAACACTAGCCCTAGCCCTAGCCCTAACTCTAACTGTAACCATAAACCTAACCCTAACCCTAGCCCGAACCCTAGCCCAAACCCTAACCCGAACCCTAACACTAGCCCTAGCCCTAGCCCTAGCCCTAGCCCTAACCTTTACACTAACAATAAGCTGTCATTATTAGCCATAGGAAAATAACTTTTTAAGGTATCTGAGTCCTATGAAAATGAATGTTTGAATGTCTAACCCACCTTTTGTCAAAAACGCCAACTCATTTCACTGAAGTATAAATTTAACCAGTTTCTAACTCAGTTCCCTTGTCTTTGAACGGGATTTCCCAGTGACTTCAGTTTCCTTCAAACTTTAATGCTCTTCTAACCTATATTCCTAGTATGTGAAGCGCATTCTTAAATATTTCCCTAGACTCTTACTGTGAATTAAAGTGTTTGATTTCCTTTTGTCTATTCATTCAAGCTCATTTATTGTAAATTCCAAGGGTTTATACAGCCTTGTTCCATATACACCAGTTCTTTAAACATAAATTATTACTACCTTGAAAACTAGAATAGCTATCATTTTGATTCTTAAGGGTTTTTGAATACTTTCATACTGTTATATCAGGTCTATGAGAACGAATTTATAAGTTTTAAATCAACTTTAATCCTAAAACGCCAACTCATTTTGATGTGATAAAAAATGTAAACAGTATCGCACTCACTTCTTAGCTCTTCAACACCATTTCCCAGGGACGAAATTGTGTACTTTTCATATTAAAGGTCTTTGAACCATGTATTCCTAGAGCCACAAGCACATTCTTAAATATTTCCATTGACTATTATTGTTAAATCTCACTGTTTGATTCAATTTTGTACAGCGATTCAAGGTCATTCATTGAGAATTGCTAATGTTAATACACCATAACCCTAACCTTAACCGTAGCCCTAACATAAACCGAGCCTTTGCCCTAAACCTAACCCTCGCCCTAAACCGAAACCTTAAGCTAACCCTAGGAATAACCATAACGCCAACTCTAACCCGAGCTCTCGCCCTATTTCTAAGCCTCACCCTAAACCTAACCTTCATTGTGAAATCCAATGTGTATGCAGCGTTTTTCCGTATATACCAGCTCTATTAACAGGAGTGATTACAATTTTATAGACTCTCCTACCTTTCACACAGCTTGGAATGCCAATTCTCGGTACGGTAACAGTGCCCTACATGTATTAAGGTACCACAAACGTATTACTAGTGTATCAGACACATTCGTAGTCATTTCCCAGGTCTGTGAGAGTTGTCACATTTCTTCCAGGTATCTGAGCCCTATGAAAAGGAAAGTTTTAATATTTAACCAACCTTCTTTCAAAAATGCCAACTCATATGGACTAAATTATAAATGTAACCAGTATCCAACTCAGTCCTCTGCTCTTTGAAGACAACTTCCCATGACTACACAGTTTCCGTCGGATATTAACGCTCTTTGAACCTTTATGCCCTGTATATGAAGCACATTCTTAAATATTTCCCTAGTCTCTTACTCTGAATTCTCAGTGTTTGATTCCCTTTTGTCCAGTCATTCAAGCTCATTCATGTTGAATTCCAAGGGTTTCTACAGACTTGTTCTATTATACCAGCCCTTTAAATGTAAATTTTTGCTTCTTTGAACATTAGAATAACTATCATTTTGATTCTTAAGGGTTTTGAATACTTTTATGCTCTTATATCATGTCTAGGAAAACGAATTTTTAAGTTTCTCACCAAATGACTCAAAAAATGCCAACTCATTTTTAGGGAATAAAAAATGTAACAGTATCACACTCATTTTCAGCTCTTTGAACACGATTTCCCAGTGACTAAATTGTGTGCTACAGATAGTAAATCTCTTTGAACAGGTATTTCTAGTGTTCTAAACACAATCCTAAATATTTCCCTTTTCTATCATTGTTAAATGTCAGCGTTTGATTCACTTTTGTACAGTGATTCAAGGTCATTCATTGTGAATTTGTAATGGTAATACAGCGTAACCTTAACCATAAGCCTATCCCTAACCCTAGCTCTAGCAGTAACCCTAATCCTAACCCTAGCCATAGCATAAGCTTAACTTTCACCCTAATCCTAGATCTAACAGTAGCCGTAGCCCTAGCACTAGACATAACCCTAACCCTAGCCCGAACCCTAAACTGAACCTTAACCCTAACCCTAGCCCTAACACTAGCCCTAGCCCTAACCTTTACACTAACAATAAACTGTCATTATTAGTGGATGAAAATAACTTTTTAAGGTATCTGAGCTCTATGAAAATGAATGTTAGAATGTTTAACCAACCTTTCGTCAAAAACGCCAACTCGTTTCACTCAAGTATAAATGTAACCAGTATTTAACTCAGTTCTCTAGTCTTTGAACACAATTTCCCAGTGGTTACACAGTTTTCTTCAGACATTAATGCTCTTTGAACATATATTCCCAGTATGGGAAGCACATTCTTAAATATTTCCCTAGACTCTTACTGTGAATTCAAAGTGTTTGATTCCCTTTTGTCTATTCATTCAAGCTCATTCATGGTAAATTCCAAGGGTTTATACAGACTTGTTCCATTATGCCAGCCCTTTAAACGTAAATTATTACTACTTTGAACATTAGAATAACTATCATTTTGATTCTTAAGGGTTTTGAATACGTCTATGCTCTTATATCATGTCTAGAAAACGAATTTTTAAGTTTCTCACCAAATTATTCTGAAAACGCCAACTCATTTATAGGGAGTAAAAAATGTAACAGTATCACACTCCCTTCTCAGCTCTTTGAACACGATTTCCCAGGGACTAAATTGTGTGCTACAGATATTAAAGCTCTTTGAACATGTATTCCTAGTGTATAAAGCACAATCCTAAATATTTCCCTTGTCTATCATTGTTAAATTTCAGGTTTTGATTCACAGTTGTACAGTGATTCAGGGTCATTCATTGTGAAGTTGTAATGTTTATACATCATAACCTTAACACAAACCCTATCCCTAACCCTAGCTCTTGCCGTAAACCTAACCCTAACAATAAACCTAGCCCTAACCTAAAACCTAACCATCACCCTAGCCCTAACACTAGCCCTAGCCCTAGCCCTAACTCTAACTGTAACCATAAACCTAACCCTAACCCTAGCCCGAACCCTAGCCCAAACCCTAACCCGAACCCTAACACTAGCCCTAGCCCTAGCCCTAGCCCTAACCTTTACACTAACAATAAGCTGTCATTATTAGCCATAGGAAAATAACTTTTTAAGGTATCTGAGTCCTATGAAAATGAATGTTTGAATGTCTAACCCACCTTTTGTCAAAAACGCCAACTCATTTCACTGAAGTATAAATTTAACCAGTTTCTAACTCAGTTCCCTTGTCTTTGAACGGGATTTCCCAGTGACTTCAGTTTCCTTCAAACTTTAATGCTCTTCTAACCTATATTCCTAGTATGTGAAGCGCATTCTTAAATATTTCCCTAGACTCTTACTGTGAATTAAAGTGTTTGATTTCCTTTTGTCTATTCATTCAAGCTCATTTATTGTAAATTCCAAGGGTTTATACAGCCTTGTTCCATATACACCAGTTCTTTAAACATAAATTATTACTACCTTGAAAACTAGAATAGCTATCATTTTGATTCTTAAGGGTTTTTGAATACTTTCATACTGTTATATCAGGTCTATGAGAACGAATTTATAAGTTTTAAATCAACTTTAATCCTAAAACGCCAACTCATTTTGATGTGATAAAAAATGTAAACAGTATCGCACTCACTTCTTAGCTCTTCAACACCATTTCCCAGGGACGAAATTGTGTACTTTTCATATTAAAGGTCTTTGAACCATGTATTCCTAGAGCCACAAGCACATTCTTAAATATTTCCATTGACTATTATTGTTAAATCTCACTGTTTGATTCAATTTTGTACAGCGATTCAAGGTCATTCATTGAGAATTGCTAATGTTAATACACCATAACCCTAACCTTAACCGTAGCCCTAACATAAACCGAGCCTTTGCCCTAAACCTAACCCTCGCCCTAAACCGAAACCTTAAGCTAACCCTAGGAATAACCATAACGCCAACTCTAACCCGAGCTCTCGCCCTATTTCTAAGCCTCACCCTAAACCTAACCTTCATTGTGAAATCCAATGTGTATGCAGCGTTTTTCCGTATATACCAGCTCTATTAACAGGAGTGATTACAATTTTATAGACTCTCCTACCTTTCACACAGCTTGGAATGCCAATTCTCGGTATGGTAACAGTGCCCTACATGTATTAAGGTACCACAAACGTATTACTAGTGTATCAGACACATTCGTAGTCATTTCCCAGGTCTGTGAGAGTTGTCACATTTCTTCCAGGTATCTGAGCCCTATGAAAAGGAAAGTTTTAATATTTAACCAACCTTCTTTCAAAAATGCCAACTCATATGGACTAAATTATAAATGTAACCAGTATCCAACTCAGTCCTCTGCTCTTTGAAGACAACTTCCCATGACTACACAGTTTCCGTCGGATATTAACGCTCTTTGAACCTTTATGCCCTGTATATGAAGCACATTCTTAAATATTTCCCTAGTCTCTTACTGTGAATTCTCAGTGTTTGATTCCCTTTTGTCCAGTCATTCAAGCTCATTCATGTTGAATTCCAAGGGTTTCTACAGACTTGTTCTATTATACCAGCCCTTTAAATGTAAATTTTTGCTTCTTTGAACATTAGAATAACTATCATTTTGATTCTTAAGGGTTTTGAATACTTTTATGCTCTTATATCATGTCTAGGAAAACGAATTTTTAAGTTTCTCACCAAATGACTCAAAAAATGCCAACTCATTTTTAGGGAATAAAAAATGTAACAGTATCACACTCATTTTCAGCTCTTTGAACACGATTTCCCAGTGACTAAATTGTGTGCTACAGATAGTAAATCTCTTTGAACAGGTATTTCTAGTGTTCTAAACACAATCCTAAATATTTCCCTTTTCTATCATTGTTAAATGTCAGCGTTTGATTCACTTTTGTACAGTGATTCAAGGTCATTCATTGTGAATTTGTAATGGTAATACAGCGTAACCTTAACCATAAGCCTATCCCTAACCCTAGCTCTAGCAGTAACCCTAATCCTAACCCTAGCCATAGCATAAGCTTAACTTTCACCCTAATCCTAGATCTAACAGTAGCCGTAGCCCTAGCACTAGACATAACCCTAACCCTAGCCCGAACCCTAAACTGAACCTTAACCCTAACCCTAGCCCTAACACTAGCCCTAGCCCTAACCTTTACACTAACAATAAACTGTCATTATTAGTGGATGAAAATAACTTTTTAAGGTATCTGAGCTCTATGAAAATGAATGTTAGAATGTTTAACCAACCTTTCGTCAAAAACGCCAACTCGTTTCACTCAAGTATAAATGTAACCAGTATTTAACTCAGTTCTCTAGTCTTTGAACACAATTTCCCAGTGGTTACACAGTTTTCTTCAGACATTAATGCTCTTTGAACATATATTCCCAGTATGGGAAGCACATTCTTAAATATTTCCCTAGACTCTTACTGTGAATTCAAAGTGTTTGATTCCCTTTTGTCTATTCATTCAAGCTCATTCATGGTAAATTCCAAGGGTTTATACAGACTTGTTCCATTATGCCAGCCCTTTAAACGTAAATTATTACTACTTTGAACATTAGAATAACTATCATTTTGATTCTTAAGGGTTTTGAATACGTCTATGCTCTTATATCATGTCTAGAAAACGAATTTTTAAGTTTCTCACCAAATTATTCTGAAAACGCCAACTCATTTATAGGGAGTAAAAAATGTAACAGTATCACACTCCCTTCTCAGCTCTTTGAACACGATTTCCCAGGGACTAAATTGTGTGCTACAGATATTAAAGCTCTTTGAACATGTATTCCTAGTGTATAAAGCACAATCCTAAATATTTCCCTTGTCTATCATTGTTAAATTTCAGGTTTTGATTCACAGTTGTACAGTGATTCAGGGTCATTCATTGTGAAGTTGTAATGTTTATACATCATAACCTTAACACAAACCCTATCCCTAACCCTAGCTCTTGCCGTAAACCTAACCCTAACAATAAACCTAGCCCTAACCTAAAACCTAACCATCACCCTAGCCCTAACACTAGCCCTAGCCCTAGCCCTAACTCTAACTGTAACCATAAACCTAACCCTAACCCTAGCCCGAACCCTAGCCCAAACCCTAACCCGAACCCTAACACTAGCCCTAGCCCTAGCCCTAGCCCTAGCCCTAACCTTTACACTAACAATAAGCTGTCATTATTAGCCATAGGAAAATAACTTTTTAAGGTATCTGAGTCCTATGAAAATGAATGTTTGAATGTCTAACCCACCTTTTGTCAAAAACGCCAACTCATTTCACTGAAGTATAAATTTAACCAGTTTCTAACTCAGTTCCCTTGTCTTTGAACGGGATTTCCCAGTGACTTCAGTTTCCTTCAAACTTTAATGCTCTTCTAACCTATATTCCTAGTATGTGAAGCGCATTCTTAAATATTTCCCTAGACTCTTACTGTGAATTAAAGTGTTTGATTTCCTTTTGTCTATTCATTCAAGCTCATTTATTGTAAATTCCAAGGGTTTATACAGCCTTGTTCCATATACACCAGTTCTTTAAACATAAATTATTACTACCTTGAAAACTAGAATAGCTATCATTTTGATTCTTAAGGGTTTTTGAATACTTTCATACTGTTATATCAGGTCTATGAGAACGAATTTATAAGTTTTAAATCAACTTTAATCCTAAAACGCCAACTCATTTTGATGTGATAAAAAATGTAAACAGTATCGCACTCACTTCTTAGCTCTTCAACACCATTTCCCAGGGACGAAATTGTGTACTTTTCATATTAAAGGTCTTTGAACCATGTATTCCTAGAGCCACAAGCACATTCTTAAATATTTCCATTGACTATTATTGTTAAATCTCACTGTTTGATTCAATTTTGTACAGCGATTCAAGGTCATTCATTGAGAATTGCTAATGTTAATACACCATAACCCTAACCTTAACCGTAGCCCTAACATAAACCGAGCCTTTGCCCTAAACCTAACCCTCGCCCTAAACCGAAACCTTAAGCTAACCCTAGGAATAACCATAACGCCAACTCTAACCCGAGCTCTCGCCCTATTTCTAAGCCTCACCCTAAACCTAACCTTCATTGTGAAATCCAATGTGTATGCAGCGTTTTTCCGTATATACCAGCTCTATTAACAGGAGTGATTACAATTTTATAGACTCTCCTACCTTTCACACAGCTTGGAATGCCAATTCTCGGTACGGTAACAGTGCCCTACATGTATTAAGGTACCACAAACGTATTACTAGTGTATCAGACACATTCGTAGTCATTTCCCAGGTCTGTGAGAGTTGTCACATTTCTTCCAGGTATCTGAGCCCTATGAAAAGGAAAGTTTTAATATTTAACCAACCTTCTTTCAAAAATGCCAACTCATATGGACTAAATTATAAATGTAACCAGTATCCAACTCAGTCCTCTGCTCTTTGAAGACAACTTCCCATGACTACACAGTTTCCGTCGGATATTAACGCTCTTTGAACCTTTATGCCCTGTATATGAAGCACATTCTTAAATATTTCCCTAGTCTCTTACTGTGAATTCTCAGTGTTTGATTCCCTTTTGTCCAGTCATTCAAGCTCATTCATGTTGAATTCCAAGGGTTTCTACAGACTTGTTCTATTATACCAGCCCTTTAAATGTAAATTTTTGCTTCTTTGAACATTAGAATAACTATCATTTTGATTCTTAAGGGTTTTGAATACTTTTATGCTCTTATATCATGTCTAGGAAAACGAATTTTTAAGTTTCTCACCAAATGACTCAAAAAATGCCAACTCATTTTTAGGGAATAAAAAATGTAACAGTATCACACTCATTTTCAGCTCTTTGAACACGATTTCCCAGTGACTAAATTGTGTGCTACAGATAGTAAATCTCTTTGAACAGGTATTTCTAGTGTTCTAAACACAATCCTAAATATTTCCCTTTTCTATCATTGTTAAATGTCAGCGTTTGATTCACTTTTGTACAGTGATTCAAGGTCATTCATTGTGAATTTGTAATGGTAATACAGCGTAACCTTAACCGTAAGCCTATCCCTAACCCTAGCTCTAGCAGTAACCCTAATCCTAACCCTAGCCATAGCATAAGCTTAACTTTCACCCTAATCCTAGATCTAACAGTAGCCGTAGCCCTAGCACTAGACATAACCCTAACCCTAGCCCGAACCCTAAACTGAACCTTAACCCTAACCCTAGCCCTAACACTAGCCCTAGCCCTAACCTTTACACTAACAATAAACTGTCATTATTAGTGGATGAAAATAACTTTTTAAGGTATCTGAGCTCTATGAAAATGAATGTTAGAATGTTTAACCAACCTTTCGTCAAAAACGCCAACTCGTTTCACTCAAGTATAAATGTAACCAGTATTTAACTCAGTTCTCTAGTCTTTGAACACAATTTCCCAGTGGTTACACAGTTTTCTTCAGACATTAATGCTCTTTGAACATATATTCCCAGTATGGGAAGCACATTCTTAAATATTTCCCTAGACTCTTACTGTGAATTCAAAGTGTTTGATTCCCTTTTGTCTATTCATTCAAGCTCATTCATGGTAAATTCCAAGGGTTTATACAGACTTGTTCCATTATGCCAGCCCTTTAAACGTAAATTATTACTACTTTGAACATTAGAATAACTATCATTTTGATTCTTAAGGGTTTTGAATACGTCTATGCTCTTATATCATGTCTAGAAAACGAATTTTTAAGTTTCTCACCAAATTATTCTGAAAACGCCAACTCATTTATAGGGAGTAAAAAATGTAACAGTATCACACTCCCTTCTCAGCTCTTTGAACACGATTTCCCAGGGACTAAATTGTGTGCTACAGATATTAAAGCTCTTTGAACATGTATTCCTAGTGTATAAAGCACAATCCTAAATATTTCCCTTGTCTATCATTGTTAAATTTCAGGTTTTGATTCACAGTTGTACAGTGATTCAGGGTCATTCATTGTGAAGTTGTAATGTTTATACATCATAACCTTAACACAAACCCTATCCCTAACCCTAGCTCTTGCCGTAAACCTAACCCTAACAATAAACCTAGCCCTAACCTAAAACCTAACCATCACCCTAGCCCTAACACTAGCCCTAGCCCTAGCCCTAACTCTAACTGTAACCATAAACCTAACCCTAACCCTAGCCCGAACCCTAGCCCAAACCCTAACCCGAACCCTAACACTAGCCCTAGCCCTAGCCCTAGCCCTAGCCCTAACCTTTACACTAACAATAAGCTGTCATTATTAGCCATAGGAAAATAACTTTTTAAGGTATCTGAGTCCTATGAAAATGAATGTTTGAATGTCTAACCCACCTTTTGTCAAAAACGCCAACTCATTTCACTGAAGTATAAATTTAACCAGTTTCTAACTCAGTTCCCTTGTCTTTGAACGGGATTTCCCAGTGACTTCAGTTTCCTTCAAACTTTAATGCTCTTCTAACCTATATTCCTAGTATGTGAAGCGCATTCTTAAATATTTCCCTAGACTCTTACTGTGAATTAAAGTGTTTGATTTCCTTTTGTCTATTCATTCAAGCTCATTTATTGTAAATTCCAAGGGTTTATACAGCCTTGTTCCATATACACCAGTTCTTTAAACATAAATTATTACTACCTTGAAAACTAGAATAGCTATCATTTTGATTCTTAAGGGTTTTTGAATACTTTCATACTGTTATATCAGGTCTATGAGAACAAATTTATAAGTTTTAAATCAACTTTAATCCTAAAACGCCAACTCATTTTGATGTGATAAAAAATGTAAACAGTATCGCACTCACTTCTTAGCTCTTCAACACCATTTCCCAGGGACGAAATTGTGTACTTTTCATATTAAAGGTCTTTGAACCATGTATTCCTAGAGCCACAAGCACATTCTTAAATATTTCCATTGACTATTATTGTTAAATCTCACTGTTTGATTCAATTTTGTACAGCGATTCAAGGTCATTCATTGAGAATTGCTAATGTTAATACACCATAACCCTAACCTTAACCGTAGCCCTAACATAAACCGAGCCTTTGCCCTAAACCTAACCCTCGCCCTAAACCGAAACCTTAACCTAACCCTAGGAATAACCATAACGCCAACTCTAACCCGAGCTCTCGCCCTATTTCTAAGCCTCACCCTAAACCTAACCTTCATTGTGAAATCCAATGTGTATGCAGCGTTTTTCCGTATATACCAGCTCTATTAACAGGAGTGATTACAATTTTATAGACTCTCCTACCTTTCACACAGCTTGGAATGCCAATTCTCGGTACGGTAACAGTGCCCTACATGTATTAAGGTACCACAAACGTATTACTAGTGTATCAGACACATTCGTAGTCATTTCCCAGGTCTGTGAGAGTTGTCACATTTCTTCCAGGTATCTGAGCCCTATGAAAAGGAAAGTTTTAATATTTAACCAACCTTCTTTCAAAAATGCCAACTCATATGGACTAAATTATAAATGTAACCAGTATCCAACTCAGTCCTCTGCTCTTTGAAGACAACTTCCCATGACTACACAGTTTCCGTCGGATATTAACGCTCTTTGAACCTTTATGCCCTGTATATGAAGCACATTCTTAAATATTTCCCTAGTCTCTTACTCTGAATTCTCAGTGTTTGATTCCCTTTTGTCCAGTCATTCAAGCTCATTCATGTTGAATTCCAAGGGTTTCTACAGACTTGTTCTATTATACCAGCCCTTTAAATGTAAATTTTTGCTTCTTTGAACATTAGAATAACTATCATTTTGATTCTTAAGGGTTTTGAATACTTTTATGCTCTTATATCATGTCTAGGAAAACGAATTTTTAAGTTTCTCACCAAATGACTCAAAAAATGCCAACTCATTTTTAGGGAATAAAAAATGTAACAGTATCACACTCATTTTCAGCTCTTTGAACACGATTTCCCAGTGACTAAATTGTGTGCTACAGATAGTAAATCTCTTTGAACAGGTATTTCTAGTGTTCTAAACACAATCCTAAATATTTCCCTTTTCTATCATTGTTAAATGTCAGCGTTTGATTCACTTTTGTACAGTGATTCAAGGTCATTCATTGTGAATTTGTAATGGTAATACAGCGTAACCTTAACCGTAAGCCTATCCCTAACCCTAGCTCTAGCAGTAACCCTAATCCTAACCCTAGCCATAGCATAAGCTTAACTTTCACCCTAATCCTAGATCTAACAGTAGCCGTAGCCCTAGCACTAGACATAACCCTAACCCTAGCCCGAACCCTAAACTGAACCTTAACCCTAACCCTAGCCCTAACACTAGCCCTAGCCCTAACCTTTACACTAACAATAAACTGTCTTATTAGTGGATGAAAATAACTTTTTAAGGTATCTGAGCTCTATGAAAATGAATGTTAGAATGTTTAACCAACCTTTCGTCAAAAACGCCAACTCGTTTCACTCAAGTATAAATGTAACCAGTATTTAACTCAGTTCTCTAGTCTTTGAACACAATTTCCCAGTGGTTACACAGTTTTCTTCAGACATTAATGCTCTTTGAACATATATTCCCAGTATGGGAAGCACATTCTTAAATATTTCCCTAGACTCTTACTGTGAATTCAAAGTGTTTGATTCCCTTTTGTCTATTCATTCAAGCTTATTCATGGTAAATTCCAAGGGTTTATACAGACTTGTTCCATTATGCCAGCCCTTTAAACGTAAATTATTACTACTTTGAACATTAGAATAACTATCATTTTGATTCTTAAGGGTTTTGAATACGTCTATGCTCTTATATCATGTCTAGAAAACGAATTTTTAAGTTTCTCACCAAATTATTCTGAAAACGCCAACTCATTTATAGGGAGTAAAAAATGTAACAGTATCACACTCCCTTCTCAGCTCTTTGAACACGATTTCCCAGGGACTAAATTGTGTGCTACAGATATTAAAGCTCTTTGAACATGTATTCCTAGTGTATAAAGCACAATCCTAAATATTTCCCTTGTCTATCATTGTTAAATTTCAGGTTTTGATTCACAGTTGTACAGTGATTCAGGGTCATTCATTGTGAAGTTGTAATGTTTATACATCATAACCTTAACACAAACCCTATCCCTAACCCTAGCTCTTGCCGTAAACCTAACCCTAACAATAAACCTAGCCCTAAACCTAAAACCTAACCATCACCCTAGCCCTAACACTAGCCCTAGCCCTAGCCCTAACTCTAACTGTAACCATAAACCTAACCCTAACCCTAGCCCGAACCCTAGCCCAAACCCTAACCCGAACCCTAACACTAGCCCTAGCCCTATCCCTAGCCCTAACCTTTACACTAACAATAAGCTGTCATTATTAGCCATAGGAAAATAACTTTTTAAGGTATCTGAGTCCTATGAAAATGAATGTTTGAATGTCTAACCCACCTTTTGTCAAAAACGCCAACTCATTTCACTGAAGTATAAATTTAACCAGTTTCTAACTCAGTTCCCTTGTCTTTGAACGGGATTTCCCAGTGACTTCAGTTTCCTTCAAACTTTAATGCTCTTCTAACCTATATTCCTAGTATGTGAAGCGCATTCTTAAATATTTCCCTAGACTCTTACTGTGAATTAAAGTGTTTGATTTCCTTTTGTCTATTCATTCAAGCTCATTTATTGTAAATTCCAAGGGTTTATACAGCCTTGTTCCATATACACCAGTTCTTTAAACATAAATTATTACTACCTTGAAAACTAGAATAGCTATCATTTTGATTCTTAAGGGTTTTTGAATACTTTCATACTGTTATATCAGGTCTATGAGAACGAATTTATAAGTTTTAAATCAACTTTAATCCTAAAACGCCAACTCATTTTGATGTGATAAAAAATGTAAACAGTATCGCACTCACTTCTTAGCTCTTCAACACCATTTCCCAGGGACGAAATTGTGTACTTTTCATATTAAAGGTCTTTGAACCATGTATTCCTAGAGCCACAAGCACATTCTTAAATATTTCCATTGACTATTATTGTTAAATCTCACTGTTTGATTCAATTTTGTACAGCGATTCAAGGTCATTCATTGAGAATTGCTAATGTTAATACACCATAACCCTAACCTTAACCGTAGCCCTAACATAAACCGAGCCTTTGCCCTAAACCTAACCCTCGCCCTAAACCGAAACCTTAACCTAACCCTAGGAATAACCATAACGCCAACTCTAACCCGAGCTCTCGCCCTATTTCTAAGCCTCACCCTAAACCTAACCTTCATTGTGAAATCCAATGTGTATGCAGCGTTTTTCCGTATATACCAGCTCTATTAACAGGAGTGATTACAATTTTATAGACTGACTCTCCTACCTTTCACACAGCTTGGAATGCCAATTCTCGGTACGGTAACAGTGCCCTACATGTATTAAGGTACCACAAACGTATTACTAGTGTATCAGACACATTCGTAGTCATTTCCCAGGTCTGTGAGAGTTGTCACATTTCTTCCAGGTATCTGAGCCCTATGAAAAGGAAAGTTTTAATATTTAACCAACCTTCTTTCAAAAATGCCAACTCATATGGACTAAATTATAAATGTAACCAGTATCCAACTCAGTCCTCTGCTCTTTGAAGACAACTTCCCATGACTACACAGTTTCCGTCGGATATTAATGCTCTTTGAACCTTTATGCCCTGTATATGAAGCACATTCTTAAATATTTCCCTAGTCTCTTACTGTGAATTCTCAGTGTTTGATTCCCTTTTGTCCAGTCATTCAAGCTCATTCATGTTGAATTCCAAGGGTTTCTACAGACTTGTTCCATTATACCAGCCCTTTAAATGTAAATTTTTGCTACTTTGAACATTAGAATAACTATCATTTTGATTCTTAAGGGTTTTGAATACTTTTATGCTCTTATATCATGTCTAGGAAAACAAATTTTTAAGTTTCTCACCAAATGACTCAAAAAATGCCAACTCATTTTTAGGGAATAAAAAATGTAACAGTATCACACTCATTTTCAGCTCTTTGAACACGATTTCCCAGTGACTAAATTGTGTGCTACAGATAGTAAATCTCTTTGAACAGGTATTTCTAGTGTTCTAAACACAATCCTAAATATTTCCCTTTTCTATCATTGTTAAATGTCAGCGTTTGATTCACTTTTGTACAGTGATTCAAGGTCATTCATTGTGAATTTGTAATGGTAATACAGCGTAACCTTAACCGTAAGCCTATCCCTAACCCTAGCTCTAGCAGTAACCCTAATCCTAACCCTAGCCATAGCATAAGCTTAACTTTCACCCTAATCCTAGATCTAACAGTAGCCGTAGCCCTAGCACTAGACATAACCCTAACCCTAGCCCGAACCCTAAACTGAACCTTAACCCTAACCCTAGCCCTAACACTAGCCCTAGCCCTAACCTTTACACTAACAATAAACTGTCATTATTAGTGGATGAAAATAACTTTTTAAGGTATCTGAGCTCTATGAAAATGAATGTTAGAATGTTTAACCAACCTTTCGTCAAAAACGCCAACTCGTTTCACTCAAGTATAAATGTAACCAGTATTTAACTCAGTTCTCTAGTCTTTGAACACAATTTCCCAGTGGTTACACAGTTTTCTTCAGACATTAATGCTCTTTGAACATATATTCCCAGTATGGGAAGCACATTCTTAAATATTTCCCTAGACTCTTACTGTGAATTCAAAGTGTTTGATTCCCTTTTGTCTATTCATTCAAGCTCATTCATGGTAAATTCCAAGGGTTTATACAGACTTGTTCCATTATGCCAGCCCTTTAAACGTAAATTATTACTACTTTGAACATTAGAATAACTATCATTTTGATTCTTAAGGGTTTTGAATACGTCTATGCTCTTATATCATGTCTAGAAAACGAATTTTTAAGTTTCTCACCAAATTATTCTGAAAACGCCAACTCATTTATAGGGAGTAAAAAATGTAACAGTATCACACTCCCTTCTCAGCTCTTTGAACACGATTTCCCAGGGACTAAATTGTGTGCTACAGATATTAAAGCTCTTTGAACATGTATTCCTAGTGTATAAAGCACAATCCTAAATATTTCCCTTGTCTATCATTGTTAAATTTCAGGTTTTGATTCACAGTTGTACAGTGATTCAGGGTCATTCATTGTGAAGTTGTAATGTTTATACATCATAACCTTAACACAAACCCTATCCCTAACCCTAGCTCTTGCCGTAAACCTAACCCTAACAATAAACCTAGCCCTAACCTAAAACCTAACCATCACCCTAGCCCTAACACTAGCCCTAGCCCTAGCCCTAACTCTAACTGTAACCATAAACCTAACCCTAACCCTAGCCCGAACCCTAGCCCAAACCCTAACCCGAACCCTAACACTAGCCCTAGCCCTAGCCCTAGCCCTAACCTTTACACTAACAATAAGCTGTCATTATTAGCCATAGGAAAATAACTTTTTAAGGTATCTGAGTCCTATGAAAATGAATGTTTGAATGTCTAACCCACCTTTTGTCAAAAACGCCAACTCATTTCACTGAAGTATAAATTTAACCAGTTTCTAACTCAGTTCCCTTGTCTTTGAACGGGATTTCCCAGTGACTTCAGTTTCCTTCAAACTTTAATGCTCTTCTAACCTACATTCCTAGTATGTGAAGCGCATTCTTAAATATTTCCCTAGACTCTTACTGTGAATTAAAGTGTTTGATTTCCTTTTGTCTATTCATTCAAGCTCATTTATTGTAAATTCCAAGGGTTTATACAGCCTTGTTCCATATACACCAGTTCTTTAAACATAAATTATTACTACCTTGAAAACTAGAATAGCTATCATTTTGATTCTTAAGGGTTTTTGAATACTTTCATACTGTTATATCAGGTCTATGAGAACGAATTTTTAAGTTTTAAATCAACTTTAATCCTAAAACGCCAACTCATTTTGATGTGATAAAAAATGTAAACAGTATCGCACTCACTTCTTAGCTCTTCAACACCATTTCCCAGGGACGAAATTGTGTACTTTTCATATTAAAGGTCTTTGAACCATGTATTCCTAGAGCCACAAGCACATTCTTAAATATTTCCATTGACTATTATTGTTAAATCTCACTGTTTGATTCAATTTTGTACAGCGATTCAAGGTCATTCATTGAGAATTGCTAATGTTAATACACCATAACCCTAACCTTAACCGTAGCCCTAACATAAACCGAGCCTTTGCCCTAAACCTAACCCTCGCCCTAAACCGAAACCTTAAGCTAACCCTAGGAATAACCATAACGCCAACTCTAACCCGAGCTCTCGCCCTATTTCTAAGCCTCACCCTAAACCTAACCTTCATTGTGAAATCCAATGTGTATGCAGCGTTTTTCCGTATATACCAGCTCTATTAACAGGAGTGATTACAATTTTATAGACTCTCCTACCTTTCACACAGCTTGGAATGCCAATTCTCGGTACGGTAACTGTGCCCTACATGTATTAAGGTACCACAAACGTATTACTAGTGTATCAGACACATTCGTAGTCATTTCCCAGGTCTGTGAGAGTTGTCACATTTCTTCCAGGTATCTGAGCCCTATGAAAAGGAAAGTTTTAATATTTAACCAACTTTCTTTCAAAAATGCCAACTCATATGGACTAAATTATAAATGTAACCCGTATCCAACTCAGTCCTCTGCTCTTTGAAGACAACTTCCCATGACTACACAGTTTCCGTCGGATATTAACGCTCTTTGAACCTTTATGCCCTGTATATGAAGCACATTCTTAAATATTTCCCTAGTCTCTTACTGTGAATTCTCAGTGTTTGATTCCCTTTTGTCCAGTCATTCAAGCTCATTCATGTTGAATTCCAAGGGTTTCTACAGACTTGTTCCATTATACCAGCCCTTTAAATGTAAATTTTTGCTACTTTGAACATTAGAATAACTATCATTTTGATTCTTAAGGGTTTTGAATACTTTTATGCTCTTATATCATGTCTAGGAAAACGAATTTTTAAGTTTCTCACCAAATGACTCAAAAAATGCCAACTCATTTTTAGGGAATAAAAAATGTAACAGTATCACACTCATTTTCAGCTCTTTGAACACGATTTCCCAGTGACTAAATTGTGTGCTACAGATAGTAAATCTCTTTGAACAGGTATTTCTAGTGTTCTAAACACAATCCTAAATATTTCCCTTTTCTATCATTGTTAAATGTCAGCGTTTGATTCACTTTTGTACAGTGATTCAAGGTCATTCATTGTGAATTTGTAATGGTAATACAGCGTAACCTTAACCGTAAGCCTATCCCTAACCCTAGCTCTAGCAGTAACCCTAATCCTAACCCTAGCCATAGCATAAGCTTAACTTTCACCCTAATCCTAGATCTAACAGTAGCCGTAGCCCTAGCACTAGACATAACCCTAACCCTAGCCCGAACCCTAAACTGAACCTTAACCCTAACCCTAGCCCTAACACTAGCCCTAGCCCTAACCTTTACACTAACAATAAACTGTCATTATTAGTGGATGAAAATAACTTTTTAAGGTATCTGAGCTCTATGAAAATGAATGTTAGAATGTTTAACCAACCTTTCGTCAAAAACGCCAACTCGTTTCACTCAAGTATAAATGTAACCAGTATTTAACTCAGTTCTCTAGTCTTTGAACACAATTTCCCAGTGGTTACACAGTTTTCTTCAGACATTAATGCTCTTTGAACATATATTCCCAGTATGGGAAGCACATTCTTAAATATTTCCCTAGACTCTTACTGTGAATTCAAAGTGTTTGATTCCCTTTTGTCTATTCATTCAAGCTCATTCATGGTAAATTCCAAGGGTTTATACAGACTTGTTCCATTATGCCAGCCCTTTAAACGTAAATTATTACTACTTTGAACATTAGAATAACTATCATTTTGATTCTTAAGGGTTTTGAATACGTCTATGCTCTTATATCATGTCTAGAAAACGAATTTTTAAGTTTCTCACCAAATTATTCTGAAAACGCCAACTCATTTATAGGGAGTAAAAAATGTAACAGTATCACACTCCCTTCTCAGCTCTTTGAACACGATTTCCCAGGGACTAAATTGTGTGCTACAGATATTAAAGCTCTTTGAACATGTATTCCTAGTGTATAAAGCACAATCCTAAATATTTCCCTTGTCTATCATTGTTAAATTTCAGGTTTTGATTCACAGTTGTACAGTGATTCAGGGTCATTCATTGTGAAGTTGTAATGTTTATACATCATAACCTTAACACAAACCCTATCCCTAACCCTAGCTCTTGCCGTAAACCTAACCCTAACAATAAACCTAGCCCTAACCTAAAACCTAACCATCACCCTAGCCCTAACACTAGCCCTAGCCCTAGCCCTAACTCTAACTGTAACCATAAACCTAACCCTAACCCTAGCCCGAACCCTAGCCCAAACCCTAACCCGAACCCTAACACTAGCCCTAGCCCTAACCTTTACACTAACAATAAGCTGTCATTATTAGCCATAGGAAAATAACTTTTTAAGGTATCTGAGTCCTATGAAAATGAATGTTTGAATGTCTAACCCACCTTTTGTCAAAAACGCCAACTCATTTCACTGAAGTATAAATTTAACCAGTTTCTAACTCAGTTCCCTTGTCTTTGAACGGGATTTCCCAGTGACTTCAGTTTCCTTCAAACTTTAATGCTCTTCTAACCTATATTCCTAGTATGTGAAGCGCATTCTTAAATATTTCCCTAGACTCTTACTGTGAATTAAAGTGTTTGATTTCCTTTTGTCTATTCATTCAAGCTCATTTATTGTAAATTCCAAGGGTTTATACAGCCTTGTTCCATATACACCAGTTCTTTAAACATAAATTATTACTACCTTGAAAACTAGAATAGCTATCATTTTGATTCTTAAGGGTTTTTGAATACTTTCATACTGTTATATCAGGTCTATGAGAACGAATTTTTAAGTTTTAAATCAACTTTAATCCTAAAACGCCAACTCATTTTGATGTGATAAAAAATGTAAACAGTATCGCACTCACTTCTTAGCTCTTCAACACCATTTCCCAGGGACGAAATTGTGTACTTTTCATATTAAAGGTCTTTGAACCATGTATTCCTAGAGCCACAAGCACATTCTTAAATATTTCCATTGACTATTATTGTTAAATCTCACTGTTTGATTCAATTTTGTACAGCGATTCAAGGTCATTCATTGAGAATTGCTAATGTTAATACACCATAACCCTAACCTTAACCGTAGCCCTAACATAAACCGAGCCTTTGCCCTAAACCTAACCCTCGCCCTAAACCGAAACCTTAACCTAACCCTAGGAATAACCATAACGCCAACTCTAACCCGAGCTCTCGCCCTATTTCTAAGCCTCACCCTAAACCTAACCTTCATTGTGAAATCCAATGTGTATGCAGCGTTTTTCCGTATATACCAGCTCTATTAACAGGAGTGATTACAATTTTATAGACTCTCCTACCTTTCACACAGCTTGGAATGCCAATTCTCGGTACGGTAACTGTGCCCTACATGTATTAAGGTACCACAAACGTATTACTAGTGTATCAGACACATTCGTAGTCATTTCCCAGGTCTGTGAGAGTTGTCACATTTCTTCCAGGTATCTGAGCCCTATGAAAAGGAAAGTTTTAATATTTAACCAACTTTCTTTCAAAAATGCCAACTCATATGGACTAAATTATAAATGTAACCCGTATCCAACTCAGTCCTCTGCTCTTTGAAGACAACTTCCCATGACTACACAGTTTCCGTCGGATATTAACGCTCTTTGAACCTTTATGCCCTGTATATGAAGCACATTCTTAAATATTTCCCTAGTCTCTTACTGTGAATTCTCAGTGTTTGATTCCCTTTTGTCCAGTCATTCAAGCTCATTCATGTTGAATTCCAAGGGTTTCTACAGACTTGTTCCATTATACCAGCCCTTTAAATGTAAATTTTTGCTACTTTGAACATTAGAATAACTATCATTTTGATTCTTAAGGGTTTTGAATACTTTTATGCTCTTATATCATGTCTAGGAAAACGAATTTTTAAGTTTCTCACCAAATGACTCAAAAAATGCCAACTCATTTTTAGGGAATAAAAAATGTAACAGTATCACACTCATTTTCAGCTCTTTGAACACGATTTCCCAGTGACTAAATTGTGTGCTACAGATAGTAAATCTCTTTGAACAGGTATTTCTAGTGTTCTAAACACAATCCTAAATATTTCCCTTTTCTATCATTGTTAAATGTCAGCGTTTGATTCACTTTTGTACAGTGATTCAAGGTCATTCATTGTGAATTTGTAATGGTAATACAGCGTAACCTTAACCGTAAGCCTATCCCTAACCCTAGCTCTAGCAGTAACCCTAATCCTAACCCTAGCCATAGCATAAGCTTAACTTTCACCCTAATCCTAGATCTAACAGTAGCCGTAGCCCTAGCACTAGACATAACCCTAACCCTAGCCCGAACCCTAAACTGAACCTTAACCCTAACCCTAGCCCTAACACTAGCCCTAGCCCTAACCTTTACACTAACAATAAACTGTCATTATTAGTGGATGAAAATAACTTTTTAAGGTATCTGAGCTCTATGAAAATGAATGTTAGAATGTTTAACCAACCTTTCGTCAAAAACGCCAACTCGTTTCACTCAAGTATAAATGTAACCAGTATTTAACTCAGTTCTCTAGTCTTTGAACACAATTTCCCAGTGGTTACACAGTTTTCTTCAGACATTAATGCTCTTTGAACATATATTCCCAGTATGGGAAGCACATTCTTAAATATTTCCCTAGACTCTTACTGTGAATTCAAAGTGTTTGATTCCCTTTTGTCTATTCATTCAAGCTCATTCATGGTAAATTCCAAGGGTTTATACAGACTTGTTCCATTATGCCAGCCCTTTAAACGTAAATTATTACTACTTTGAACATTAGAATAACTATCATTTTGATTCTTAAGGGTTTTGAATACGTCTATGCTCTTATATCATGTCTAGAAAACGAATTTTTAAGTTTCTCACCAAATTATTCTGAAAACGCCAACTCATTTATAGGGAGTAAAAAATGTAACAGTATCACACTCCCTTCTCAGCTCTTTGAACACGATTTCCCAGGGACTAAATTGTGTGCTACAGATATTAAAGCTCTTTGAACATGTATTCCTAGTGTATAAAGCACAATCCTAAATATTTCCCTTGTCTATCATTGTTAAATTTCAGGTTTTGATTCACAGTTGTACAGTGATTCAGGGTCATTCATTGTGAAGTTGTAATGTTTATACATCATAACCTTAACACAAACCCTATCCCTAACCCTAGCTCTTGCCGTAAACCTAACCCTAACAATAAACCTAGCCCTAACCTAAAACCTAACCATCACCCTAGCCCTAACACTAGCCCTAGCCCTAGCCCTAACTCTAACTGTAACCATAAACCTAACCCTAACCCTAGCCCGAACCCTAGCCCAAACCCTAACCCGAACCCTAACACTAGCCCTAGCCCTAGCCCTAGCCCTAGCCCTAACCTTTACACTAACAATAAGCTGTCATTATTAGCCATAGGAAAATAACTTTTTAAGGTATCTGAGTCCTATGAAAATGAATGTTTGAATGTCTAACCCACCTTTTGTCAAAAACGCCAACTCATTTCACTGAAGTATAAATTTAACCAGTTTCTAACTCAGTTCCCTTGTCTTTGAACGGGATTTCCCAGTGACTTCAGTTTCCTTCAAACTTTAATGCTCTTCTAACCTATATTCCTAGTATGTGAAGCGCATTCTTAAATATTTCCCTAGACTCTTACTGTGAATTAAAGTGTTTGATTTCCTTTTGTCTATTCATTCAAGCTCATTTATTGTAAATTCCAAGGGTTTATACAGCCTTGTTCCATATACACCAGTTCTTTAAACATAAATTATTACTACCTTGAAAACTAGAATAGCTATCATTTTGATTCTTAAGGGTTTTTGAATACTTTCATACTGTTATATCAGGTCTATGAGAACGAATTTATAAGTTTTAAATCAACTTTAATCCTAAAACGCCAACTCATTTTGATGTGATAAAAAATGTAAACAGTATCGCACTCACTTCTTAGCTCTTCAACACCATTTCCCAGGGACGAAATTGTGTACTTTTCATATTAAAGGTCTTTGAACCATGTATTCCTAGAGCCACAAGCACATTCTTAAATATTTCCATTGACTATTATTGTTAAATCTCACTGTTTGATTCAATTTTGTACAGCGATTCAAGGTCATTCATTGAGAATTGCTAATGTTAATACACCATAACCCTAACCTTAACCGTAGCCCTAACATAAACCGAGCCTTTGCCCTAAACCTAACCCTCGCCCTAAACCGAAACCTTAAGCTAACCCTAGGAATAACCATAACGCCAACTCTAACCCGAGCTCTCGCCCTATTTCTAAGCCTCACCCTAAACCTAACCTTCATTGTGAAATCCAATGTGTATGCAGCGTTTTTCCGTATATACCAGCTCTATTAACAGGAGTGATTACAATTTTATAGACTCTCCTACCTTTCACACAGCTTGGAATGCCAATTCTCGGTACGGTAACAGTGCCCTACATGTATTAAGGTACCACAAACGTATTACTAGTGTATCAGACACATTCGTAGTCATTTCCCAGGTCTGTGAGAGTTGTCACATTTCTTCCAGGTATCTGAGCCCTATGAAAAGGAAAGTTTTAATATTTAACCAACTTTCTTTCAAAAATGCCAACTCATATGGACTAAATTATAAATGTAACCCGTATCCAACTCAGTCCTCTGCTCTTTGAAGACAACTTCCCATGACTACACAGTTTCCGTCGGATATTAACGCTCTTTGAACCTTTATGCCCTGTATATGAAGCACATTCTTAAATATTTCCCTAGTCTCTTACTGTGAATTCTCAGTGTTTGATTCCCTTTTGTCCAGTCATTCAAGCTCATTCATGTTGAATTCCAAGGGTTTCTACAGACTTGTTCCATTATACCAGCCCTTTAAATGTAAATTTTTGCTACTTTGAACATTAGAATAACTATCATTTTGATTCTTAAGGGTTTTGAATACTTTTATGCTCTTATATCATGTCTAGGAAAACGAATTTTTAAGTTTCTCACCAAATGACTCAAAAAATGCCAACTCATTTTTAGGGAATAAAAAATGTAACAGTATCACACTCATTTTCAGCTCTTTGAACACGATTTCCCAGTGACTAAATTGTGTGCTACAGATAGTAAATCTCTTTGAACAGGTATTTCTAGTGTTCTAAACACAATCCTAAATATTTCCCTTTTCTATCATTGTTAAATGTCAGCGTTTGATTCACTTTTGTACAGTGATTCAAGGTCATTCATTGTGAATTTGTAATGGTAATACAGCGTAACCTTAACCGTAAGCCTATCCCTAACCCTAGCTCTAGCAGTAACCCTAATCCTAACCCTAGCCATAGCATAAGCTTAACTTTCACCCTAATCCTAGATCTAACAGTAGCCGTAGCCCTAGCACTAGACATAACCCTAACCCTAGCCCGAACCCTAAACTGAACCTTAACCCTAACCCTAGCCCTAACACTAGCCCTAGCCCTAACCTTTACACTAACAATAAACTGTCATTATTAGTGGATGAAAATAACTTTTTAAGGTATCTGAGCTCTATGAAAATGAATGTTAGAATGTTTAACCAACCTTTCGTCAAAAACGCCAACTCGTTTCACTCAAGTATAAATGTAACCAGTATTTAACTCAGTTCTCTAGTCTTTGAACACAATTTCCCAGTGGTTACACAGTTTTCTTCAGACATTAATGCTCTTTGAACATATATTCCCAGTATGGGAAGCACATTCTTAAATATTTCCCTAGACTCTTACTGTGAATTCAAAGTGTTTGATTCCCTTTTGTCTATTCATTCAAGCTCATTCATGGTAAATTCCAAGGGTTTATACAGACTTGTTCCATTATGCCAGCCCTTTAAACGTAAATTATTACTACTTTGAACATTAGAATAACTATCATTTTGATTCTTAAGGGTTTTGAATACGTCTATGCTCTTATATCATGTCTAGAAAACGAATTTTTAAGTTTCTCACCAAATTATTCTGAAAACGCCAACTCATTTATAGGGAGTAAAAAATGTAACAGTATCACACTCCCTTCTCAGCTCTTTGAACACGATTTCCCAGGGACTAAATTGTGTGCTACAGATATTAAAGCTCTTTGAACATGTATTCCTAGTGTATAAAGCACAATCCTAAATATTTCCCTTGTCTATCATTGTTAAATTTCAGGTTTTGATTCACAGTTGTACAGTGATTCAGGGTCATTCATTGTGAAGTTGTAATGTTTATACATCATAACCTTAACACAAACCCTATCCCTAACCCTAGCTCTTGCCGTAAACCTAACCCTAACAATAAACCTAGCCCTAACCTAAAACCTAACCATCACCCTAGCCCTAACACTAGCCCTAGCCCTAGCCCTAACTCTAACTGTAACCATAAACCTAACCCTAACCCTAGCCCGAACCCTAGCCCAAACCCTAACCCGAACCCTAACACTAGCCCTAGCCCTAGCCCTAGCCCTAACCTTTACACTAACAATAAGCTGTCATTATTAGCCATAGGAAAATAACTTTTTAAGGTATCTGAGTCCTATGAAAATGAATGTTTGAATGTCTAACCCACCTTTTGTCAAAAACGCCAACTCATTTCACTGAAGTATAAATTTAACCAGTTTCTAACTCAGTTCCCTTGTCTTTGAACGGGATTTCCCAGTGACTTCAGTTTCCTTCAAACTTTAATGCTCTTCTAACCTATATTCCTAGTATGTGAAGCGCATTCTTAAATATTTCCCTAGACTCTTACTGTGAATTAAAGTGTTTGATTTCCTTTTGTCTATTCATTCAAGCTCATTTATTGTAAATTCCAAGGGTTTATACAGCCTTGTTCCATATACACCAGTTCTTTAAACATAAATTATTACTACCTTGAAAACTAGAATAGCTATCATTTTGATTCTTAAGGGTTTTTGAATACTTCCATACTGTTATATCAGGTCTATGAAAATGAATTCTTAAGTTTTAAATCAACTTTAATCCTAAAACGCCAACACTTTTGAAGGAATAAAAAATGTAAACAGGATCGCACTCACTTCTTAGCTCTTCAACACCATTTCCCAGGGACGAAATTGTGTACTTTTCATATTAAAGGTCTTTGAACCATGTATTCCTAGAGCCACAAGCACATTCTTAAATATTTCCATTGACTATTATTGTTAAATCTCACTGTTTGATTCAATTTTGTACAGCGATTCAAGGTCATTCATTGAGAATTGCTAATGTTAATACACCATAACCCTAACCTTAACCGTAGCCCTAACATAAACCGAGCCTTTGCCCTAAACCTAACCCTCGCCCTAAACCGAAACCTTAAGCTAACCCTAGGAATAACCATAACGCCAACTCTAACCCGAGCTCTCGCCCTATTTCTAAGCCTCACCCTAAACCTAACCTTCATTGTGAAATCCAATGTGTATGCAGCGTTTTTCCGTATATACCAGCTCTATTAACAGGAGTGATTACAATTTTATAGACTCTCCTACCTTTCACACAGCTTGGAATGCCAATTCTCGGTACGGTAACTGTGCCCTACATGTATTAAGGTACCACAAACGTATTACTAGTGTATCAGACACATTCGTAGTCATTTCCCAGGTCTGTGAGAGTTGTCACATTTCTTCCAGGTATCTGAGCCCTATGAAAAGGAAAGTTTTAATATTTAACCAACTTTCTTTCAAAAATGCCAACTCATATGGACTAAATTATAAATGTAACCCGTATCCAACTCAGTCCTCTGCTCTTTGAAGACAACTTCCCATGACTACACAGTTTCCGTCGGATATTAACGCTCTTTGAACCTTTATGCCCTGTATATGAAGCACATTCTTAAATATTTCCCTAGTCTCTTACTGTGAATTCTCAGTGTTTGATTCCCTTTTGTCCAGTCATTCAAGCTCATTCATGTTGAATTCCAAGGGTTTCTACAGACTTGTTCCATTATACCAGCCCTTTAAATGTAAATTTTTGCTACTTTGAACATTAGAATAACTATCATTTTGATTCTTAAGGGTTTTGAATACTTTTATGCTCTTATATCATGTCTAGGAAAACGAATTTTTAAGTTTCTCACCAAATGACTCAAAAAATGCCAACTCATTTTTAGGGAATAAAAAATGTAACAGTATCACACTCATTTTCAGCTCTTTGAACACGATTTCCCAGTGACTAAATTGTGTGCTACAGATAGTAAATCTCTTTGAACAGGTATTTCTAGTGTTCTAAACACAATCCTAAATATTTCCCTTTTCTATCATTGTTAAATGTCAGCGTTTGATTCACTTTTGTACAGTGATTCAAGGTCATTCATTGTGAATTTGTAATGGTAATACAGCGTAACCTTAACCGTAAGCCTATCCCTAACCCTAGCTCTAGCAGTAACCCTAATCCTAACCCTAGCCATAGCATAAGCTTAACTTTCACCCTAATCCTAGATCTAACAGTAGCCGTAGCCCTAGCACTAGACATAACCCTAACCCTAGCCCGAACCCTAAACTGAACCTTAACCCTAACCCTAGCCCTAACACTAGCCCTAGCCCTAACCTTTACACTAACAATAAACTGTCATTATTAGTGGATGAAAATAACTTTTTAAGGTATCTGAGCTCTATGAAAATGAATGTTAGAATGTTTAACCAACCTTTCGTCAAAAACGCCAACTCGTTTCACTCAAGTATAAATGTAACCAGTATTTAACTCAGTTCTCTAGTCTTTGAACACAATTTCCCAGTGGTTACACAGTTTTCTTCAGACATTAATGCTCTTTGAACATATATTCCCAGTATGGGAAGCACATTCTTAAATATTTCCCTAGACTCTTACTGTGAATTCAAAGTGTTTGATTCCCTTTTGTCTATTCATTCAAGCTCATTCATGGTAAATTCCAAGGGTTTATACAGACTTGTTCCATTATGCCAGCCCTTTAAACGTAAATTATTACTACTTTGAACATTAGAATAACTATCATTTTGATTCTTAAGGGTTTTGAATACGTCTATGCTCTTATATCATGTCTAGAAAACGAATTTTTAAGTTTCTCACCAAATTATTCTGAAAACGCCAACTCATTTATAGGGAGTAAAAAATGTAACAGTATCACACTCCCTTCTCAGCTCTTTGAACACGATTTCCCAGGGACTAAATTGTGTGCTACAGATATTAAAGCTCTTTGAACATGTATTCCTAGTGTATAAAGCACAATCCTAAATATTTCCCTTGTCTATCATTGTTAAATTTCAGGTTTTGATTCACAGTTGTACAGTGATTCAGGGTCATTCATTGTGAAGTTGTAATGTTTATACATCATAACCTTAACACAAACCCTATCCCTAACCCTAGCTCTTGCCGTAAACCTAACCCTAACAATAAACCTAGCCCTAACCTAAAACCTAACCATCACCCTAGCCCTAACACTAGCCCTAGCCCTAGCCCTAACTCTAACTGTAACCATAAACCTAACCCTAACCCTAGCCCGAACCCTAGCCCAAACCCTAACCCGAACCCTAACACTAGCCCTAGCCCTAGCCCTAGCCCTAGCCCTAACCTTTACACTAACAATAAGCTGTCATTATTAGCCATAGGAAAATAACTTTTTAAGGTATCTGAGTCCTATGAAAATGAATGTTTGAATGTCTAACCCACCTTTTGTCAAAAACGCCAACTCATTTCACTGAAGTATAAATTTAACCAGTTTCTAACTCAGTTCCCTTGTCTTTGAACGGGATTTCCCAGTGACTTCAGTTTCCTTCAAACTTTAATGCTCTTCTAACCTATATTCCTAGTATGTGAAGCGCATTCTTAAATATTTCCCTAGACTCTTACTGTGAATTAAAGTGTTTGATTTCCTTTTGTCTATTCATTCAAGCTCATTTATTGTAAATTCCAAGGGTTTATACAGCCTTGTTCCATATACACCAGTTCTTTAAACATAAATTATTACTACCTTGAAAACTAGAATAGCTATCATTTTGATTCTTAAGGGTTTTTGAATACTTTCATACTGTTATATCAGGTCTATGAGAACGAATTTATAAGTTTTAAATCAACTTTAATCCTAAAACGCCAACTCATTTTGATGTGATAAAAAATGTAAACAGTATCGCACTCACTTCTTAGCTCTTCAACACCATTTCCCAGGGACGAAATTGTGTACTTTTCATATTAAAGGTCTTTGAACCATGTATTCCTAGAGCCACAAGCACATTCTTAAATATTTCCATTGACTATTATTGTTAAATCTCACTGTTTGATTCAATTTTGTACAGCGATTCAAGGTCATTCATTGAGAATTGCTAATGTTAATACACCATAACCCTAACCTTAACCGTAGCCCTAACATAAACCGAGCCTTTGCCCTAAACCTAACCCTCGCCCTAAACCGAAACCTTAAGCTAACCCTAGGAATAACCATAACGCCAACTCTAACCCGAGCTCTCGCCCTATTTCTAAGCCTCACCCTAAACCTAACCTTCATTGTGAAATCCAATGTGTATGCAGCGTTTTTCCGTATATACCAGCTCTATTAACAGGAGTGATTACAATTTTATAGACTCTCCTACCTTTCACACAGCTTGGAATGCCAATTCTCGGTACGGTAACTGTGCCCTACATGTATTAAGGTACCACAAACGTATTACTAGTGTATCAGACACATTCGTAGTCATTTCCCAGGTCTGTGAGAGTTGTCACATTTCTTCCAGGTATCTGAGCCCTATGAAAAGGAAAGTTTTAATATTTAACCAACTTTCTTTCAAAAATGCCAACTCATATGGACTAAATTATAAATGTAACCCGTATCCAACTCAGTCCTCTGCTCTTTGAAGACAACTTCCCATGACTACACAGTTTCCGTCGGATATTAACGCTCTTTGAACCTTTATGCCCTGTATATGAAGCACATTCTTAAATATTTCCCTAGTCTCTTACTGTGAATTCTCAGTGTTTGATTCCCTTTTGTCCAGTCATTCAAGCTCATTCATGTTGAATTCCAAGGGTTTCTACAGACTTGTTCCATTATACCAGCCCTTTAAATGTAAATTTTTGCTACTTTGAACATTAGAATAACTATCATTTTGATTCTTAAGGGTTTTGAATACTTTTATGCTCTTATATCATGTCTAGGAAAACGAATTTTTAAGTTTCTCACCAAATGACTCAAAAAATGCCAACTCATTTTTAGGGAATAAAAAATGTAACAGTATCACACTCATTTTCAGCTCTTTGAACACGATTTCCCAGTGACTAAATTGTGTGCTACAGATAGTAAATCTCTTTGAACAGGTATTTCTAGTGTTCTAAACACAATCCTAAATATTTCCCTTTTCTATCATTGTTAAATGTCAGCGTTTGATTCACTTTTGTACAGTGATTCAAGGTCATTCATTGTGAATTTGTAATGGTAATACAGCGTAACCTTAACCGTAAGCCTATCCCTAACCCTAGCTCTAGCAGTAACCCTAATCCTAACCCTAGCCATAGCATAAGCTTAACTTTCACCCTAATCCTAGATCTAACAGTAGCCGTAGCCCTAGCACTAGACATAACCCTAACCCTAGCCCGAACCCTAAACTGAACCTTAACCCTAACCCTAGCCCTAACACTAGCCCTAGCCCTAACCTTTACACTAACAATAAACTGTCATTATTAGTGGATGAAAATAACTTTTTAAGGTATCTGAGCTCTATGAAAATGAATGTTAGAATGTTTAACCAACCTTTCGTCAAAAACGCCAACTCGTTTCACTCAAGTATAAATGTAACCAGTATTTAACTCAGTTCTCTAGTCTTTGAACACAATTTCCCAGTGGTTACACAGTTTTCTTCAGACATTAATGCTCTTTGAACATATATTCCCAGTATGGGAAGCACATTCTTAAATATTTCCCTAGACTCTTACTGTGAATTCAAAGTGTTTGATTCCCTTTTGTCTATTCATTCAAGCTCATTCATGGTAAATTCCAAGGGTTTATACAGACTTGTTCCATTATGCCAGCCCTTTAAACGTAAATTATTACTACTTTGAACATTAGAATAACTATCATTTTGATTCTTAAGGGTTTTGAATACGTCTATGCTCTTATATCATGTCTAGAAAACGAATTTTTAAGTTTCTCACCAAATTATTCTGAAAACGCCAACTCATTTATAGGGAGTAAAAAATGTAACAGTATCACACTCCCTTCTCAGCTCTTTGAACACGATTTCCCAGGGACTAAATTGTGTGCTACAGATATTAAAGCTCTTTGAACATGTATTCCTAGTGTATAAAGCACAATCCTAAATATTTCCCTTGTCTATCATTGTTAAATTTCAGGTTTTGATTCACAGTTGTACAGTGATTCAGGGTCATTCATTGTGAAGTTGTAATGTTTATACATCATAACCTTAACACAAACCCTATCCCTAACCCTAGCTCTTGCCGTAAACCTAACCCTAACAATAAACCTAGCCCTAACCTAAAACCTAACCATCACCCTAGCCCTAACACTAGCCCTAGCCCTAGCCCTAACTCTAACTGTAACCATAAACCTAACCCTAACCCTAGCCCGAACCCTAGCCCAAACCCTAACCCGAACCCTAACACTAGCCCTAGCCCTAGCCCTAGCCCTAACCTTTACACTAACAATAAGCTGTCATTATTAGCCATAGGAAAATAACTTTTTAAGGTATCTGAGTCCTATGAAAATGAATGTTTGAATGTCTAACCCACCTTTTGTCAAAAACGCCAACTCATTTCACTGAAGTATAAATTTAACCAGTTTCTAACTCAGTTCCCTTGTCTTTGAACGGGATTTCCCAGTGACTTCAGTTTCCTTCAAACTTTAATGCTCTTCTAACCTACATTCCTAGTATGTGAAGCGCATTCTTAAATATTTCCCTAGACTCTTACTGTGAATTAAAGTGTTTGATTTCCTTTTGTCTATTCATTCAAGCTCATTTATTGTAAATTCCAAGGGTTTATACAGCCTTGTTCCATATACACCAGTTCTTTAAACATAAATTATTACTACCTTGAAAACTAGAATAGCTATCATTTTGATTCTTAAGGGTTTTTGAATACTTTCATACTGTTATATCAGGTCTATGAGAACGAATTTTTAAGTTTTAAATCAACTTTAATCCTAAAACGCCAACTCATTTTGATGTGATAAAAAATGTAAACAGTATCGCACTCACTTCTTAGCTCTTCAACACCATTTCCCAGGGACGAAATTGTGTACTTTTCATATTAAAGGTCTTTGAACCATGTATTCCTAGAGCCACAAGCACATTCTTAAATATTTCCATTGACTATTATTGTTAAATCTCACTGTTTGATTCAATTTTGTACAGCGATTCAAGGTCATTCATTGAGAATTGCTAATGTTAATACACCATAACCCTAACCTTAACCGTAGCCCTAACATAAACCGAGCCTTTGCCCTAAACCTAACCCTCGCCCTAAACCGAAACCTTAAGCTAACCCTAGGAATAACCATAACGCCAACTCTAACCCGAGCTCTCGCCCTATTTCTAAGCCTCACCCTAAACCTAACCTTCATTGTGAAATCCAATGTGTATGCAGCGTTTTTCCGTATATACCAGCTCTATTAACAGGAGTGATTACAATTTTATAGACTCTCCTACCTTTCACACAGCTTGGAATGCCAATTCTCGGTACGGTAACTGTGCCCTACATGTATTAAGGTACCACAAACGTATTACTAGTGTATCAGACACATTCGTAGTCATTTCCCAGGTCTGTGAGAGTTGTCACATTTCTTCCAGGTATCTGAGCCCTATGAAAAGGAAAGTTTTAATATTTAACCAACTTTCTTTCAAAAATGCCAACTCATATGGACTAAATTATAAATGTAACCCGTATCCAACTCAGTCCTCTGCTCTTTGAAGACAACTTCCCATGACTACACAGTTTCCGTCGGATATTAACGCTCTTTGAACCTTTATGCCCTGTATATGAAGCACATTCTTAAATATTTCCCTAGTCTCTTACTGTGAATTCTCAGTGTTTGATTCCCTTTTGTCCAGTCATTCAAGCTCATTCATGTTGAATTCCAAGGGTTTCTACAGACTTGTTCCATTATACCAGCCCTTTAAATGTAAATTTTTGCTACTTTGAACATTAGAATAACTATCATTTTGATTCTTAAGGGTTTTGAATACTTTTATGCTCTTATATCATGTCTAGGAAAACGAATTTTTAAGTTTCTCACCAAATGACTCAAAAAATGCCAACTCATTTTTAGGGAATAAAAAATGTAACAGTATCACACTCATTTTCAGCTCTTTGAACACGATTTCCCAGTGACTAAATTGTGTGCTACAGATAGTAAATCTCTTTGAACAGGTATTTCTAGTGTTCTAAACACAATCCTAAATATTTCCCTTTTCTATCATTGTTAAATGTCAGCGTTTGATTCACTTTTGTACAGTGATTCAAGGTCATTCATTGTGAATTTGTAATGGTAATACAGCGTAACCTTAACCGTAAGCCTATCCCTAACCCTAGCTCTAGCAGTAACCCTAATCCTAACCCTAGCCATAGCATAAGCTTAACTTTCACCCTAATCCTAGATCTAACAGTAGCCGTAGCCCTAGCACTAGACATAACCCTAACCCTAGCCCGAACCCTAAACTGAACCTTAACCCTAACCCTAGCCCTAACACTAGCCCTAGCCCTAACCTTTACACTAACAATAAACTGTCATTATTAGTGGATGAAAATAACTTTTTAAGGTATCTGAGCTCTATGAAAATGAATGTTAGAATGTTTAACCAACCTTTCGTCAAAAACGCCAACTCGTTTCACTCAAGTATAAATGTAACCAGTATTTAACTCAGTTCTCTAGTCTTTGAACACAATTTCCCAGTGGTTACACAGTTTTCTTCAGACATTAATGCTCTTTGAACATATATTCCCAGTATGGGAAGCACATTCTTAAATATTTCCCTAGACTCTTACTGTGAATTCAAAGTGTTTGATTCCCTTTTGTCTATTCATTCAAGCTCATTCATGGTAAATTCCAAGGGTTTATACAGACTTGTTCCATTATGCCAGCCCTTTAAACGTAAATTATTACTACTTTGAACATTAGAATAACTATCATTTTGATTCTTAAGGGTTTTGAATACGTCTATGCTCTTATATCATGTCTAGAAAACGAATTTTTAAGTTTCTCACCAAATTATTCTGAAAACGCCAACTCATTTATAGGGAGTAAAAAATGTAACAGTATCACACTCCCTTCTCAGCTCTTTGAACACGATTTCCCAGGGACTAAATTGTGTGCTACAGATATTAAAGCTCTTTGAACATGTATTCCTAGTGTATAAAGCACAATCCTAAATATTTCCCTTGTCTATCATTGTTAAATTTCAGGTTTTGATTCACAGTTGTACAGTGATTCAGGGTCATTCATTGTGAAGTTGTAATGTTTATACATCATAACCTTAACACAAACCCTATCCCTAACCCTAGCTCTTGCCGTAAACCTAACCCTAACAATAAACCTAGCCCTAACCTAAAACCTAACCATCACCCTAGCCCTAACACTAGCCCTAGCCCTAGCCCTAACTCTAACTGTAACCATAAACCTAACCCTAACCCTAGCCCGAACCCTAGCCCAAACCCTAACCCGAACCCTAACACTAGCCCTAGCCCTAACCTTTACACTAACAATAAGCTGTCATTATTAGCCATAGGAAAATAACTTTTTAAGGTATCTGAGTCCTATGAAAATGAATGTTTGAATGTCTAACCCACCTTTTGTCAAAAACGCCAACTCATTTCACTGAAGTATAAATTTAACCAGTTTCTAACTCAGTTCCCTTGTCTTTGAACGGGATTTCCCAGTGACTTCAGTTTCCTTCAAACTTTAATGCTCTTCTAACCTATATTCCTAGTATGTGAAGCGCATTCTTAAATATTTCCCTAGACTCTTACTGTGAATTAAAGTGTTTGATTTCCTTTTGTCTATTCATTCAAGCTCATTTATTGTAAATTCCAAGGGTTTATACAGCCTTGTTCCATATACACCAGTTCTTTAAACATAAATTATTACTACCTTGAAAACTAGAATAGCTATCATTTTGATTCTTAAGGGTTTTTGAATACTTTCATACTGTTATATCAGGTCTATGAGAACGAATTTTTAAGTTTTAAATCAACTTTAATCCTAAAACGCCAACTCATTTTGATGTGATAAAAAATGTAAACAGGATCGCACTCACTTCTTAGCTCTTCAACACCATTTCCCAGGGACGAAATTGTGTACTTTTCATATTAAAGGTCTTTGAACCATGTATTCCTAGAGCCACAAGCACATTCTTAAATATTTCCATTGACTATTATTGTTAAATCTCACTGTTTGATTCAATTTTGTACAGCGATTCAAGGTCATTCATTGAGAATTGCTAATGTTAATACACCATAACCCTAACCTTAACCGTAGCCCTAACATAAACCGAGCCTTTGCCCTAAACCTAACCCTCGCCCTAAACCGAAACCTTAAGCTAACCCTAGGAATAACCATAACGCCAACTCTAACCCGAGCTCTCGCCCTATTTCTAAGCCTCACCCTAAACCTAACCTTCATTGTGAAATCCAATGTGTATGCAGCGTTTTTCCGTATATACCAGCTCTATTAACAGGAGTGATTACAATTTTATAGACTGACTCTCCTACCTTTCACACAGCTTGGAATGCCAATTCTCGGTACGGTAACTGTGCCCTACATGTATTAAGGTACCACAAACGTATTACTAGTGTATCAGACACATTCGTAGTCATTTCCCAGGTCTGTGAGAGTTGTCACATTTCTTCCAGGTATCTGAGCCCTATGAAAAGGAAAGTTTTAATATTTAACCAACTTTCTTTCAAAAATGCCAACTCATATGGACTAAATTATAAATGTAACCCGTATCCAACTCAGTCCTCTGCTCTTTGAAGACAACTTCCCATGACTACACAGTTTCCGTCGGATATTAACGCTCTTTGAACCTTTATGCCCTGTATATGAAGCACATTCTTAAATATTTCCCTAGTCTCTTACTGTGAATTCTCAGTGTTTGATTCCCTTTTGTCCAGTCATTCAAGCTCATTCATGTTGAATTCCAAGGGTTTCTACAGACTTGTTCCATTATACCAGCCCTTTAAATGTAAATTTTTGCTACTTTGAACATTAGAATAACTATCATTTTGATTCTTAAGGGTTTTGAATACTTTTATGCTCTTATATCATGTCTAGGAAAACGAATTTTTAAGTTTCTCACCAAATGACTCAAAAAATGCCAACTCATTTTTAGGGAATAAAAAATGTAACAGTATCACACTCATTTTCAGCTCTTTGAACACGATTTCCCAGTGACTAAATTGTGTGCTACAGATAGTAAATCTCTTTGAACAGGTATTTCTAGTGTTCTAAACACAATCCTAAATATTTCCCTTTTCTATCATTGTTAAATGTCAGCGTTTGATTCACTTTTGTACAGTGATTCAAGGTCATTCATTGTGAATTTGTAATGGTAATACAGCGTAACCTTAACCGTAAGCCTATCCCTAACCCTAGCTCTAGCAGTAACCCTAATCCTAACCCTAGCCATAGCATAAGCTTAACTTTCACCCTAATCCTAGATCTAACAGTAGCCGTAGCCCTAGCACTAGACATAACCCTAACCCTAGCCCGAACCCTAAACTGAACCTTAACCCTAACCCTAGCCCTAACACTAGCCCTAGCCCTAACCTTTACACTAACAATAAACTGTCATTATTAGTGGATGAAAATAACTTTTTAAGGTATCTGAGCTCTATGAAAATGAATGTTAGAATGTTTAACCAACCTTTCGTCAAAAACGCCAACTCGTTTCACTCAAGTATAAATGTAACCAGTATTTAACTCAGTTCTCTAGTCTTTGAACACAATTTCCCAGTGGTTACACAGTTTTCTTCAGACATTAATGCTCTTTGAACATATATTCCCAGTATGGGAAGCACATTCTTAAATATTTCCCTAGACTCTTACTGTGAATTCAAAGTGTTTGATTCCCTTTTGTCTATTCATTCAAGCTCATTCATGGTAAATTCCAAGGGTTTATACAGACTTGTTCCATTATGCCAGCCCTTTAAACGTAAATTATTACTACTTTGAACATTAGAATAACTATCATTTTGATTCTTAAGGGTTTTGAATACGTCTATGCTCTTATATCATGTCTAGAAAACGAATTTTTAAGTTTCTCACCAAATTATTCTGAAAACGCCAACTCATTTATAGGGAGTAAAAAATGTAACAGTATCACACTCCCTTCTCAGCTCTTTGAACACGATTTCCCAGGGACTAAATTGTGTGCTACAGATATTAAAGCTCTTTGAACATGTATTCCTAGTGTATAAAGCACAATCCTAAATATTTCCCTTGTCTATCATTGTTAAATTTCAGGTTTTGATTCACAGTTGTACAGTGATTCAGGGTCATTCATTGTGAAGTTGTAATGTTTATACATCATAACCTTAACACAAACCCTATCCCTAACCCTAGCTCTTGCCGTAAACCTAACCCTAACAATAAACCTAGCCCTAACCTAAAACCTAACCATCACCCTAGCCCTAACACTAGCCCTAGCCCTAGCCCTAACTCTAACTGTAACCATAAACCTAACCCTAACCCTAGCCCGAACCCTAGCCCAAACCCTAACCCGAACCCTAACACTAGCCCTAGCCCTAGCCCTAGCCCTAGCCCTAACCTTTACACTAACAATAAGCTGTCATTATTAGCCATAGGAAAATAACTTTTTAAGGTATCTGAGTCCTATGAAAATGAATGTTTGAATGTCTAACCCACCTTTTGTCAAAAACGCCAACTCATTTCACTGAAGTATAAATTTAACCAGTTTCTAACTCAGTTCCCTTGTCTTTGAACGGGATTTCCCAGTGACTTCAGTTTCCTTCAAACTTTAATGCTCTTCTAACCTATATTCCTAGTATGTGAAGCGCATTCTTAAATATTTCCCTAGACTCTTACTGTGAATTAAAGTGTTTGATTTCCTTTTGTCTATTCATTCAAGCTCATTTATTGTAAATTCCAAGGGTTTATACAGCCTTGTTCCATATACACCAGTTCTTTAAACATAAATTATTACTACCTTGAAAACTAGAATAGCTATCATTTTGATTCTTAAGGGTTTTTGAATACTTTCATACTGTTATATCAGGTCTATGAGAACGAATTTATAAGTTTTAAATCAACTTTAATCCTAAAACGCCAACTCATTTTGATGTGATAAAAAATGTAAACAGTATCGCACTCACTTCTTAGCTCTTCAACACCATTTCCCAGGGACGAAATTGTGTACTTTTCATATTAAAGGTCTTTGAACCATGTATTCCTAGAGCCACAAGCACATTCTTAAATATTTCCATTGACTATTATTGTTAAATCTCACTGTTTGATTCAATTTTGTACAGCGATTCAAGGTCATTCATTGAGAATTGCTAATGTTAATACACCATAACCCTAACCTTAACCGTAGCCCTAACATAAACCGAGCCTTTGCCCTAAACCTAACCCTCGCCCTAAACCGAAACCTTAAGCTAACCCTAGGAATAACCATAACGCCAACTCTAACCCGAGCTCTCGCCCTATTTCTAAGCCTCACCCTAAACCTAACCTTCATTGTGAAATCCAATGTGTATGCAGCGTTTTTCCGTATATACCAGCTCTATTAACAGGAGTGATTACAATTTTATAGACTCTCCTACCTTTCACACAGCTTGGAATGCCAATTCTCGGTACGGTAACAGTGCCCTACATGTATTAAGGTACCACAAACGTATTACTAGTGTATCAGACACATTCGTAGTCATTTCCCAGGTCTGTGAGAGTTGTCACATTTCTTCCAGGTATCTGAGCCCTATGAAAAGGAAAGTTTTAATATTTAACCAACTTTCTTTCAAAAATGCCAACTCATATGGACTAAATTATAAATGTAACCCGTATCCAACTCAGTCCTCTGCTCTTTGAAGACAACTTCCCATGACTACACAGTTTCCGTCGGATATTAACGCTCTTTGAACCTTTATGCCCTGTATATGAAGCACATTCTTAAATATTTCCCTAGTCTCTTACTGTGAATTCTCAGTGTTTGATTCCCTTTTGTCCAGTCATTCAAGCTCATTCATGTTGAATTCCAAGGGTTTCTACAGACTTGTTCCATTATACCAGCCTTTTAAATGTAAATTTTTGCTACTTTGAACATTAGAATAACTATCATTTTGATTCTTAAGGGTTTTGAATACTTTTATGCTCTTATATCATGTCTAGGAAAACGAATTTTTAAGTTTCTCACCAAATGACTCAAAAAATGCCAACTCATTTTTAGGGAATAAAAAATGTAACAGTATCACACTCATTTTCAGCTCTTTGAACACGATTTCCCAGTGACTAAATTGTGTGCTACAGATAGTAAATCTCTTTGAACAGGTATTTCTAGTGTTCTAAACACAATCCTAAATATTTCCCTTTTCTATCATTGTTAAATGTCAGCGTTTGATTCACTTTTGTACAGTGATTCAAGGTCATTCATTGTGAATTTGTAATGGTAATACAGCGTAACCTTAACCGTAAGCCTATCCCTAACCCTAGCTCTAGCAGTAACCCTAATCCTAACCCTAGCCATAGCATAAGCTTAACTTTCACCCTAATCCTAGATCTAACAGTAGCCGTAGCCCTAGCACTAGACATAACCCTAACCCTAGCCCGAACCCTAAACTGAACCTTAACCCTAACCCTAGCCCTAACACTAGCCCTAGCCCTAACCTTTACACTAACAATAAACTGTCATTATTAGTGGATGAAAATAACTTTTTAAGGTATCTGAGCTCTATGAAAATGAATGTTAGAATGTTTAACCAACCTTTCGTCAAAAACGCCAACTCGTTTCACTCAAGTATAAATGTAACCAGTATTTAACTCAGTTCTCTAGTCTTTGAACACAATTTCCCAGTGGTTACACAGTTTTCTTCAGACATTAATGCTCTTTGAACATATATTCCCAGTATGGGAAGCACATTCTTAAATATTTCCCTAGACTCTTACTGTGAATTCAAAGTGTTTGATTCCCTTTTGTCTATTCATTCAAGCTCATTCATGGTAAATTCCAAGGGTTTATACAGACTTGTTCCATTATGCCAGCCCTTTAAACGTAAATTATTACTACTTTGAACATTAGAATAACTATCATTTTGATTCTTAAGGGTTTTGAATACGTCTATGCTCTTATATCATGTCTAGAAAACGAATTTTTAAGTTTCTCACCAAATTATTCTGAAAACGCCAACTCATTTATAGGGAGTAAAAAATGTAACAGTATCACACTCCCTTCTCAGCTCTTTGAACACGATTTCCCAGGGACTAAATTGTGTGCTACAGATATTAAAGCTCTTTGAACATGTATTCCTAGTGTATAAAGCACAATCCTAAATATTTCCCTTGTCTATCATTGTTAAATTTCAGGTTTTGATTCACAGTTGTACAGTGATTCAGGGTCATTCATTGTGAAGTTGTAATGTTTATACATCATAACCTTAACACAAACCCTATCCCTAACCCTAGCTCTTGCCGTAAACCTAACCCTAACAATAAACCTAGCCCTAACCTAAAACCTAACCATCACCCTAGCCCTAACACTAGCCCTAGCCCTAGCCCTAACTCTAACTGTAACCATAAACCTAACCCTAACCCTAGCCCGAACCCTAGCCCAAACCCTAACCCGAACCCTAACACTAGCCCTAGCCCTAGCCCTAGCCCTAGCCCTAACCTTTACACTAACAATAAGCTGTCATTATTAGCCATAGGAAAATAACTTTTTAAGGTATCTGAGTCCTATGAAAATGAATGTTTGAATGTCTAACCCACCTTTTGTCAAAAACGCCAACTCATTTCACTGAAGTATAAATTTAACCAGTTTCTAACTCAGTTCCCTTGTCTTTGAACGGGATTTCCCAGTGACTTCAGTTTCCTTCAAACTTTAATGCTCTTCTAACCTATATTCCTAGTATGTGAAGCGCATTCTTAAATATTTCCCTAGACTCTTACTGTGAATTAAAGTGTTTGATTTCCTTTTGTCTATTCATTCAAGCTCATTTATTGTAAATTCCAAGGGTTTATACAGCCTTGTTCCATATACACCAGTTCTTTAAACATAAATTATTACTACCTTGAAAACTAGAATAGCTATCATTTTGATTCTTAAGGGTTTTTGAATACTTTCATACTGTTATATCAGGTCTATGAGAACGAATTTATAAGTTTTAAATCAACTTTAATCCTAAAACGCCAACTCATTTTGATGTGATAAAAAATGTAAACAGTATCGCACTCACTTCTTAGCTCTTCAACACCATTTCCCAGGGACGAAATTGTGTACTTTTCATATTAAAGGTCTTTGAACCATGTATTCCTAGAGCCACAAGCACATTCTTAAATATTTCCATTGACTATTATTGTTAAATCTCACTGTTTGATTCAATTTTGTACAGCGATTCAAGGTCATTCATTGAGAATTGCTAATGTTAATACACCATAACCCTAACCTTAACCGTAGCCCTAACATAAACCGAGCCTTTGCCCTAAACCTAACCCTCGCCCTAAACCGAAACCTTAAGCTAACCCTAGGAATAACCATAACGCCAACTCTAACCCGAGCTCTCGCCCTATTTCTAAGCCTCACCCTAAACCTAACCTTCATTGTGAAATCCAATGTGTATGCAGCGTTTTTCCGTATATACCAGCTCTATTAACAGGAGTGATTACAATTTTATAGACTCTCCTACCTTTCACACAGCTTGGAATGCCAATTCTCGGTACGGTAACAGTGCCCTACATGTATTAAGGTACCACAAACGTATTACTAGTGTATCAGACACATTCGTAGTCATTTCCCAGGTCTGTGAGAGTTGTCACATTTCTTCCAGGTATCTGAGCCCTATGAAAAGGAAAGTTTTAATATTTAACCAACTTTCTTTCAAAAATGCCAACTCATATGGACTAAATTATAAATGTAACCAGTATCCAACTCAGTCCTCTGCTCTTTGAAGACAACTTCCCATGACTACACAGTTTCCGTCGGATATTAACGCTCTTTGAACCTTTATGCCTGTATATGAAGCACATTCTTAAATATTTCCCTAGTCTCTTACTCTGAATTCTCAGTGTTTGATTCCCTTTTGTCCAGTCATTCAAGCTCATTCATGTTGAATTCCAAGGGTTTCTACAGACTTGTTCTATTATACCAGCCCTTTAAATGTAAATTTTTGCTTCTTTGAACATTAGAATAACTATCATTTTGATTCTTAAGGGTTTTGAATACTTTTATGCTCTTATATCATGTCTAGGAAAACGAATTTTTAAGTTTCTCACCAAATGACTCAAAAAATGCCAACTCATTTTTAGGGAATAAAAAATGTAACAGTATCACACTCATTTTCAGCTCTTTGAACACGATTTCCCAGTGACTAAATTGTGTGCTACAGATAGTAAATCTCTTTGAACAGGTATTTCTAGTGTTCTAAACACAATCCTAAATATTTCCCTTTTCTATCATTGTTAAATGTCAGCGTTTGATTCACTTTTGTACAGTGATTCAAGGTCATTCATTGTGAATTTGTAATGGTAATACAGCGTAACCTTAACCATAAGCCTATCCCTAACCCTAGCTCTAGCAGTAACCCTAATCCTAACCCTAGCCATAGCATAAGCTTAACTTTCACCCTAATCCTAGATCTAACAGTAGCCGTAGCCCTAGCACTAGACATAACCCTAACCCTAGCCCGAACCCTAAACTGAACCTTAACCCTAACCCTAGCCCTAACACTAGCCCTAGCCCTAACCTTTACACTAACAATAAACTGTCATTATTAGTGGATGAAAATAACTTTTTAAGGTATCTGAGCTCTATGAAAATGAATGTTAGAATGTTTAACCAACCTTTCGTCAAAAACGCCAACTCGTTTCACTCAAGTATAAATGTAACCAGTATTTAACTCAGTTCTCTAGTCTTTGAACACAATTTCCCAGTGGTTACACAGTTTTCTTCAGACATTAATGCTCTTTGAACATATATTCCCAGTATGGGAAGCACATTCTTAAATATTTCCCTAGACTCTTACTGTGAATTCAAAGTGTTTGATTCCCTTTTGTCTATTCATTCAAGCTCATTCATGGTAAATTCCAAGGGTTTATACAGACTTGTTCCATTATGCCAGCCCTTTAAACGTAAATTATTACTACTTTGAACATTAGAATAACTATCATTTTGATTCTTAAGGGTTTTGAATACGTCTATGCTCTTATATCATGTCTAGAAAACGAATTTTTAAGTTTCTCACCAAATTATTCTGAAAACGCCAACTCATTTATAGGGAGTAAAAAATGTAACAGTATCACACTCCCTTCTCAGCTCTTTGAACACGATTTCCCAGGGACTAAATTGTGTGCTACAGATATTAAAGCTCTTTGAACATGTATTCCTAGTGTATAAAGCACAATCCTAAATATTTCCCTTGTCTATCATTGTTAAATTTCAGGTTTTGATTCACAGTTGTACAGTGATTCAGGGTCATTCATTGTGAAGTTGTAATGTTTATACATCATAACCTTAACACAAACCCTATCCCTAACCCTAGCTCTTGCCGTAAACCTAACCCTAACAATAAACCTAGCCCTAACCTAAAACCTAACCATCACCCTAGCCCTAACACTAGCCCTAGCCCTAGCCCTAACTCTAACTGTAACCATAAACCTAACCCTAACCCTAGCCCGAACCCTAGCCCAAACCCTAACCCGAACCCTAACACTAGCCCTAGCCCTAGCCCTAGCCCTAACCTTTACACTAACAATAAGCTGTCATTATTAGCCATAGGAAAATAACTTTTTAAGGTATCTGAGTCCTATGAAAATGAATGTTTGAATGTCTAACCCACCTTTTGTCAAAAACGCCAACTCATTTCACTGAAGTATAAATTTAACCAGTTTCTAACTCAGTTCCCTTGTCTTTGAACGGGATTTCCCAGTGACTTCAGTTTCCTTCAAACTTTAATGCTCTTCTAACCTATATTCCTAGTATGTGAAGCGCATTCTTAAATATTTCCCTAGACTCTTACTGTGAATTAAAGTGTTTGATTTCCTTTTGTCTATTCATTCAAGCTCATTTATTGTAAATTCCAAGGGTTTATACAGCCTTGTTCCATATACACCAGTTCTTTAAACATAAATTATTACTACCTTGAAAACTAGAATAGCTATCATTTTGATTCTTAAGGGTTTTTGAATACTTTCATACTGTTATATCAGGTCTATGAGAACGAATTTTTAAGTTTTAAATCAACTTTAATCCTAAAACGCCAACTCATTTTGATGTGATAAAAAATGTAAACAGTATCGCACTCACTTCTTAGCTCTTCAACACCATTTCCCAGGGACGAAATTGTGTACTTTTCATATTAAAGGTCTTTGAACCATGTATTCCTAGAGCCACAAGCACATTCTTAAATATTTCCATTGACTATTATTGTTAAATCTCACTGTTTGATTCAATTTTGTACAGCGATTCAAGGTCATTCATTGAGAATTGCTAATGTTAATACACCATAACCCTAACCTTAACCGTAGCCCTAACATAAACCGAGCCTTTGCCCTAAACCTAACCCTCGCCCTAAACCGAAACCTTAACCTAACCCTAGGAATAACCATAACGCCAACTCTAACCCGAGCTCTCGCCCTATTTCTAAGCCTCACCCTAAACCTAACCTTCATTGTGAAATCCAATGTGTATGCAGCGTTTTTCCGTATATACCAGCTCTATTAACAGGAGTGATTACAATTTTATAGACTGACTCTCCTACCTTTCACACAGCTTGGAATGCCAATTCTCGGTACGGTAACAGTGCCCTACATGTATTAAGGTACCACAAACGTATTACTAGTGTATCAGACACATTCGTAGTCATTTCCCAGGTCTGTGAGAGTTGTCACATTTCTTCCAGGTATCTGAGCCCTATGAAAAGGAAAGTTTTAATATTTAACCAACCTTCTTTCAAAAATGCCAACTCATATGGACTAAATTATAAATGTAACCAGTATCCAACTCAGTCCTCTGCTCTTTGAAGACAACTTCCCATGACTACACAGTTTCCGTCGGATATTAATGCTCTTTGAACCTTTATGCCCTGTATATGAAGCACATTCTTAAATATTTCCCTAGTCTCTTACTGTGAATTCTCAGTGTTTGATTCCCTTTTGTCCAGTCATTCAAGCTCATTCATGTTGAATTCCAAGGGTTTCTACAGACTTGTTCTATTATACCAGCCCTTTAAATGTAAATTTTTGCTTCTTTGAACATTAGAATAACTATCATTTTGATTCTTAAGGGTTTTGAATACTTTTATGCTCTTATATCATGTCTAGGAAAACGAATTTTTAAGTTTCTCACCAAATGACTCAAAAAATGCCAACTCATTTTTAGGGAATAAAAAATGTAACAGTATCACACTCATTTTCAGCTCTTTGAACACGATTTCCCAGTGACTAAATTGTGTGCTACAGATAGTAAATCTCTTTGAACAGGTATTTCTAGTGTTCTAAACACAATCCTAAATATTTCCCTTTTCTATCATTGTTAAATGTCAGCGTTTGATTCACTTTTGTACAGTGATTCAAGGTCATTCATTGTGAATTTGTAATGGTAATACAGCGTAACCTTAACCGTAAGCCTATCCCTAACCCTAGCTCTAGCAGTAACCCTAATCCTAACCCTAACCATAGCATAAGCTTAACTTTCACCCTAATCCTAGATCTAACAGTAGCCGTAGCCCTAGCACTAGACATAACCCTAACCCTAGCCCGAACCCTAAACTGAACCTTAACCCTAACCCTAGCCCTAACACTAGCCCTAGCCCTAACCTTTACACTAACAATAAACTGTCATTATTAGTGGATGAAAATAACTTTTTAAGGTATCTGAGCTCTATGAAAATGAATGTTAGAATGTTTAACCAACCTTTCGTCAAAAACGCCAACTCGTTTCACTCAAGTATAAATGTAACCAGTATTTAACTCAGTTCTCTAGTCTTTGAACACAATTTCCCAGTGGTTACACAGTTTTCTTCAGACATTAATGCTCTTTGAACATATATTCCCAGTATGGGAAGCACATTCTTAAATATTTCCCTAGACTCTTACTGTGAATTCAAAGTGTTTGATTCCCTTTTGTCTATTCATTCAAGCTCATTCATGGTAAATTCCAAGGGTTTATACAGACTTGTTCCATTATGCCAGCCCTTTAAACGTAAATTATTACTACTTTGAACATTAGAATAACTATCATTTTGATTCTTAAGGGTTTTGAATACGTCTATGCTCTTATATCATGTCTAGAAAACGAATTTTTAAGTTTCTCACCAAATTATTCTGAAAACGCCAACTCATTTATAGGGAGTAAAAAATGTAACAGTATCACACTCCCTTCTCAGCTCTTTGAACACGATTTCCCAGGGACTAAATTGTGTGCTACAGATATTAAAGCACTTTGAACATGTATTCCTAGTGTATAAAGCACAATCCTAAATATTTCCCTTGTCTATCATTGTTAAATTTCAGGTTTTGATTCACAGTTGTACAGTGATTCAGGGTCATTCATTGTGAAGTTGTAATGTTTATACATCATAACCTTAACACAAACCCTATCCCTAACCCTAGCTCTTGCCGTAAACCTAACCCTAACAATAAACCTAGCCCTAACCTAAAACCTAACCATCACCCTAGCCCTAACACTAGCCCTAGCCCTAGCCCTAACTCTAACTGTAACCATAAACCTAACCCTAACCCTAGCCCGAACCCTAGCCCAAACCCTAACCCGAACCCTAACACTAGCCCTAGCCCTAGCCCTAGCCCTAACCTTTACACTAACAATAAGCTGTCATTATTAGCCATAGGAAAATAACTTTTTAAGGTATCTAAGTCCTATGAAAATGAATGTTTGAATGTCTAACCCACCTTTTGTCAAAAACGCCAACTCATTTCACTGAAGTATAAATTTAACCAGTTTCTAACTCAGTTCCCTTGTCTTTGAACGGGATTTCCCAGTGACTTCAGTTTCCTTCAAACTTTAATGCTCTTCTAACCTATATTCCTAGTATGTGAAGCGCATTCTTAAATATTTCCCTAGACTCTTACTGTGAATTAAAGTGTTTGATTTCCTTTTGTCTATTCATTCAAGCTCATTTATTGTAAATTCCAAGGGTTTATACAGCCTTGTTCCATATACACCAGTTCTTTAAACATAAATTATTACTACCTTGAAAACTAGAATAGCTATCATTTTGATTCTTAAGGGTTTTTGAATACTTTCATACTGTTATATCAGGTCTATGAGAACGAATTTTTAAGTTTTAAATCAACTTTAATCCTAAAACGCCAACTCATTTTGATGTGATAAAAAATGTAAACAGTATCGCACTCACTTCTTAGCTCTTCAACACCATTTCCCAGGGACGAAATTGTGTACTTTTCATATTAAAGGTCTTTGAACCATGTATTCCTAGAGCCACAAGCACATTCTTAAATATTTCCATTGACTATTATTGTTAAATCTCACTGTTTGATTCAATTTTGTACAGCGATTCAAGGTCATTCATTGAGAATTGCTAATGTTAATACACCATAACCCTAACCTTAACCGTAGCCCTAACATAAACCGAGCCTTTGCCCTAAACCTAACCCTCGCCCTAAACCGAAACCTTAACCTAACCCTAGGAATAACCATAACGCCAACTCTAACCCGAGCTCTCGCCCTATTTCTAAGCCTCACCCTAAACCTAACCTTCATTGTGAAATCCAATGTGTATGCAGCGTTTTTCCGTATATACCAGCTCTATTAACAGGAGTGATTACAATTTTATAGACTGACTCTCCTACCTTTCACACAGCTTGGAATGCCAATTCTCGGTACGGTAACAGTGCCCTACATGTATTAAGGTACCACAAACGTATTACTAGTGTATCAGACACATTCGTAGTCATTTCCCAGGTCTGTGAGAGTTGTCACATTTCTTCCAGGTATCTGAGCCCTATGAAAAGGAAAGTTTTAATATTTAACCAACCTTCTTTCAAAAATGCCAACTCATATGGACTAAATTATAAATGTAACCAGTATCCAACTCAGTCCTCTGCTCTTTGAAGACAACTTCCCATGACTACACAGTTTCCGTCGGATATTAATGCTCTTTGAACCTTTATGCCCTGTATATGAAGCACATTCTTAAATATTTCCCTAGTCTCTTACTGTGAATTCTCAGTGTTTGATTCCCTTTTGTCCAGTCATTCAAGCTCATTCATGTTGAATTCCAAGGGTTTCTACAGACTTGTTCTATTATACCAGCCCTTTAAATGTAAATTTTTGCTTCTTTGAACATTAGAATAACTATCATTTTGATTCTTAAGGGTTTTGAATACTTTTATGCTCTTATATCATGTCTAGGAAAACGAATTTTTAAGTTTCTCACCAAATGACTCAAAAAATGCCAACTCATTTTTAGGGAATAAAAAATGTAACAGTATCACACTCATTTTCAGCTCTTTGAACACGATTTCCCAGTGACTAAATTGTGTGCTACAGATAGTAAATCTCTTTGAACAGGTATTTCTAGTGTTCTAAACACAATCCTAAATATTTCCCTTTTCTATCATTGTTAAATGTCAGCGTTTGATTCACTTTTGTACAGTGATTCAAGGTCATTCATTGTGAATTTGTAATGGTAATACAGCGTAACCTTAACCGTAAGCCTATCCCTAACCCTAGCTCTAGCAGTAACCCTAATCCTAACCCTAACCATAGCATAAGCTTAACTTTCACCCTAATCCTAGATCTAACAGTAGCCGTAGCCCTAGCACTAGACATAACCCTAACCCTAGCCCGAACCCTAAACTGAACCTTAACCCTAACCCTAGCCCTAACACTAGCCCTAGCCCTAACCTTTACACTAACAATAAACTGTCATTATTAGTGGATGAAAATAACTTTTTAAGGTATCTGAGCTCTATGAAAATGAATGTTAGAATGTTTAACCAACCTTTCGTCAAAAACGCCAACTCGTTTCACTCAAGTATAAATGTAACCAGTATTTAACTCAGTTCTCTAGTCTTTGAACACAATTTCCCAGTGGTTACACAGTTTTCTTCAGACATTAATGCTCTTTGAACATATATTCCCAGTATGGGAAGCACATTCTTAAATATTTCCCTAGACTCTTACTGTGAATTCAAAGTGTTTGATTCCCTTTTGTCTATTCATTCAAGCTCATTCATGGTAAATTCCAAGGGTTTATACAGACTTGTTCCATTATGCCAGCCCTTTAAACGTAAATTATTACTACTTTGAACATTAGAATAACTATCATTTTGATTCTTAAGGGTTTTGAATACGTCTATGCTCTTATATCATGTCTAGAAAACGAATTTTTAAGTTTCTCACCAAATTATTCTGAAAACGCCAACTCATTTATAGGGAGTAAAAAATGTAACAGTATCACACTCCCTTCTCAGCTCTTTGAACACGATTTCCCAGGGACTAAATTGTGTGCTACAGATATTAAAGCACTTTGAACATGTATTCCTAGTGTATAAAGCACAATCCTAAATATTTCCCTTGTCTATCATTGTTAAATTTCAGGTTTTGATTCACAGTTGTACAGTGATTCAGGGTCATTCATTGTGAAGTTGTAATGTTTATACATCATAACCTTAACACAAACCCTATCCCTAACCCTAGCTCTTGCCGTAAACCTAACCCTAACAATAAACCTAGCCCTAACCTAAAACCTAACCATCACCCTAGCCCTAACACTAGCCCTAGCCCTAGCCCTAACTCTAACTGTAACCATAAACCTAACCCTAACCCTAGCCCGAACCCTAGCCCAAACCCTAACCCGAACCCTAACACTAGCCCTAGCCCTAGCCCTAGCCCTAACCTTTACACTAACAATAAGCTGTCATTATTAGCCATAGGAAAATAACTTTTTAAGGTATCTAAGTCCTATGAAAATGAATGTTTGAATGTCTAACCCACCTTTTGTCAAAAACGCCAACTCATTTCACTGAAGTATAAATTTAACCAGTTTCTAACTCAGTTCCCTTGTCTTTGAACGGGATTTCCCAGTGACTTCAGTTTCCTTCAAACTTTAATGCTCTTCTAACCTATATTCCTAGTATGTGAAGCGCATTCTTAAATATTTCCCTAGACTCTTACTGTGAATTAAAGTGTTTGATTTCCTTTTGTCTATTCATTCAAGCTCATTTATTGTAAATTCCAAGGGTTTATACAGCCTTGTTCCATATACACCAGTTCTTTAAACATAAATTATTACTACCTTGAAAACTAGAATAGCTATCATTTTGATTCTTAAGGGTTTTTGAATACTTTCATACTGTTATATCAGGTCTATGAGAACGAATTTTTAAGTTTTAAATCAACTTTAATCCTAAAACGCCAACTCATTTTGATGTGATAAAAAATGTAAACAGTATCGCACTCACTTCTTAGCTCTTCAACACCATTTCCCAGGGACGAAATTGTGTACTTTTCATATTAAAGGTCTTTGAACCATGTATTCCTAGAGCCACAAGCACATTCTTAAATATTTCCATTGACTATTATTGTTAAATCTCACTGTTTGATTCAATTTTGTACAGCGATTCAAGGTCATTCATTGAGAATTGCTAATGTTAATACACCATAACCCTAACCTTAACCGTAGCCCTAACATAAACCGAGCCTTTGCCCTAAACCTAACCCTCGCCCTAAACCGAAACCTTAACCTAACCCTAGGAATAACCATAACGCCAACTCTAACCCGAGCTCTCGCCCTATTTCTAAGCCTCACCCTAAACCTAACCTTCATTGTGAAATCCAATGTGTATGCAGCGTTTTTCCGTATATACCAGCTCTATTAACAGGAGTGATTACAATTTTATAGACTGACTCTCCTACCTTTCACACAGCTTGGAATGCCAATTCTCGGTACGGTAACAGTGCCCTACATGTATTAAGGTACCACAAACGTATTACTAGTGTATCAGACACATTCGTAGTCATTTCCCAGGTCTGTGAGAGTTGTCACATTTCTTCCAGGTATCTGAGCCCTATGAAAAGGAAAGTTTTAATATTTAACCAACCTTCTTTCAAAAATGCCAACTCATATGGACTAAATTATAAATGTAACCAGTATCCAACTCAGTCCTCTGCTCTTTGAAGACAACTTCCCATGACTACACAGTTTCCGTCGGATATTAATGCTCTTTGAACCTTTATGCCCTGTATATGAAGCACATTCTTAAATATTTCCCTAGTCTCTTACTGTGAATTCTCAGTGTTTGATTCCCTTTTGTCCAGTCATTCAAGCTCATTCATGTTGAATTCCAAGGGTTTCTACAGACTTGTTCTATTATACCAGCCCTTTAAATGTAAATTTTTGCTTCTTTGAACATTAGAATAACTATCATTTTGATTCTTAAGGGTTTTGAATACTTTTATGCTCTTATATCATGTCTAGGAAAACGAATTTTTAAGTTTCTCACCAAATGACTCAAAAAATGCCAACTCATTTTTAGGGAATAAAAAATGTAACAGTATCACACTCATTTTCAGCTCTTTGAACACGATTTCCCAGTGACTAAATTGTGTGCTACAGATAGTAAATCTCTTTGAACAGGTATTTCTAGTGTTCTAAACACAATCCTAAATATTTCCCTTTTCTATCATTGTTAAATGTCAGCGTTTGATTCACTTTTGTACAGTGATTCAAGGTCATTCATTGTGAATTTGTAATGGTAATACAGCGTAACCTTAACCGTAAGCCTATCCCTAACCCTAGCTCTAGCAGTAACCCTAATCCTAACCCTAGCCATAGCATAAGCTTAACTTTCACCCTAATCCTAGATCTAACAGTAGCCGTAGCCCTAGCACTAGACATAACCCTAACCCTAGCCCGAACCCTAAACTGAACCTTAACCCTAACCCTAGCCCTAACACTAGCCCTAGCCCTAACCTTTACACTAACAATAAACTGTCATTATTAGTGGATGAAAATAACTTTTTAAGGTATCTGAGCTCTATGAAAATGAATGTTAGAATGTTTAACCAACCTTTCGTCAAAAACGCCAACTCGTTTCACTCAAGTATAAATGTAACCAGTATTTAACTCAGTTCTCTAGTCTTTGAACACAATTTCCCAGTGGTTACACAGTTTTCTTCAGACATTAATGCTCTTTGAACATATATTCCCAGTATGGGAAGCACATTCTTAAATATTTCCCTAGACTCTTACTGTGAATTCAAAGTGTTTGATTCCCTTTTGTCTATTCATTCAAGCTCATTCATGGTAAATTCCAAGGGTTTATACAGACTTGTTCCATTATGCCAGCCCTTTAAACGTAAATTATTACTACTTTGAACATTAGAATAACTATCATTTTGATTCTTAAGGGTTTTGAATACGTCTATGCTCTTATATCATGTCTAGAAAACGAATTTTTAAGTTTCTCACCAAATTATTCTGAAAACGCCAACTCATTTATAGGGAGTAAAAAATGTAACAGTATCACACTCCCTTCTCAGCTCTTTGAACACGATTTCCCAGGGACTAAATTGTGTGCTACAGATATTAAAGCACTTTGAACATGTATTCCTAGTGTATAAAGCACAATCCTAAATATTTCCCTTGTCTATCATTGTTAAATTTCAGGTTTTGATTCACAGTTGTACAGTGATTCAGGGTCATTCATTGTGAAGTTGTAATGTTTATACATCATAAACTTAACACAAACCCTATCCCTAACCCTAGCTCTTGCCGTAAACCTAACCCTAACAATAAACCTAGCCCTAACCTAAAACCTAACCATCACCCTAGCCCTAACACTAGCCCTAGCCCTAGCCCTAACTCTAACTGTAACCATAAACCTAACCCTAACCCTAGCCCGAACCCTAGCCCAAACCCTAACCCGAACCCTAACACTAGCCCTAGCCCTAGCCCTAGCCCTAACCTTTACACTAACAATAAGCTGTCATTATTAGCCATAGGAAAATAACTTTTTAAGGTATCTGAGTCCTATGAAAATGAATGTTTGAATGTCTAACCCACCTTTTGTCAAAAACGCCAACTCATTTCACTGAAGTATAAATTTAACCAGTTTCTAACTCAGTTCCCTTGTCTTTGAACGGGATTTCCCAGTGACTTCAGTTTCCTTCAAACTTTAATGCTCTTCTAACCTATATTCCTAGTATGTGAAGCGCATTCTTAAATATTTCCCTAGACTCTTACTGTGAATTAAAGTGTTTGATTTCCTTTTGTCTATTCATTCAAGCTCATTTATTGTAAATTCCAAGGGTTTATACAGCCTTGTTCCATATACACCAGTTCTTTAAACATAAATTATTACTACCTTGAAAACTAGAATAGCTATCATTTTGATTCTTAAGGGTTTTTGAATACTTTCATACTGTTATATCAGGTCTATGAGAACGAATTTTTAAGTTTTAAATCAACTTTAATCCTAAAACGCCAACTCATTTTGATGTGATAAAAAATGTAAACAGTATCGCACTCACTTCTTAGCTCTTCAACACCATTTCCCAGGGACGAAATTGTGTACTTTTCATATCAAAGGTCTTTGAACCATGTATTCCTAGAGCTACAAGCACATTCTTAAATATTTCCATTGACTATTATTGTTAAATCTCACTGTTTGATTCAATTTTGTACAGCGATTCAAGGTCATTCATTGAGAATTGCTAATGTTAATACACCATAACCCTAACCTTAACCGTAGCCCTAACATAAACCGAGCCTTTGCCCTAAACCTAACCCTCGCCCTAAACCGAAACCTTAACCTAACCCTAGGAATAACCATAACGCCAACTCTAACCCGAGCTCTCGCCCTATTTCTAAGCCTCACCCTAAACCTAACCTTCATTGTGAAATCCAATGTGTATGCAGCGTTTTTCCGTATATACCAGCTCTATTAACAGGAGTGATTACAATTTTATAGACTCTCCTACCTTTCACACAGCTTGGAATGCCAATTCTCAGTACGGTAACAGTGCCCTACATGTATTAAGGTACCACAAACGTATTACTAGTGTATCAGACACATTCGTAGTCATTTCCCAGGTCTGTGAGAGTTGTCACATTTCTTCCAGGTATCTGAGCCCTATGAAAAGGAAAGTTTTAATATTTAACCAACTTTCTTTCAAAAATGCCAACTCATATGGACTAAATTATAAATGTAACCAGTATCCAACTCAGTCCTCTGCTCTTTGAAGACAACTTCCCATGACTACACAGTTTCCGTCGGATATTAACGCTCTTTCAACCTTTATGCCCTGTATATGAAGCACATTCTTAAATATTTCCCTAGTCTCTTACTGTGAATTCTCAGTGTTTGATTCCCTTTTGTCCAGTCATTCAAGCTCATTCATGTTGAATTCCAAGGGTTTCTACAGACTTGTTCCATTATACCAGCCCTTTAAATGTAAATTACTACTACTTTGAACATTAGAATAACTATCATTTTGATTCTTAAGGGTTTTGAATACTTTTATGCTCTTATATCATGTCTAGGAAAACAAATTTTTAAGTTTCTCACCAAATGACTCAAAAAATGCCAACTCATTTTTAGGGAATAAAAAATGTAACAGTATCACACTCATTTTCAGCTCTTTGAACACGATTTCCCAGTGACTAAATCGTGTGCTACAGATAGTAAATCTCTTTGAACAGGTATTTCTAGTGTTCTAAACACAATCCTAAATATTTCCCTTTTCTATCATTGTTAAATGTCAGCGTTTGATTCACTTTTGTACAGTGATTCAAGGTCATTCATTGTGAATTTGTAATGGTAATACAGCGTAACCTTAACCGTAAGCCTATCCCTAACCCTAGCTCTAGCAGTAACCCTAATCCTAACCCTAGCCATAGCATAAGCTTAACTTTCACCCTAATCCTAGATCTAACAGTAGCCGTAGCCCTAGCACTAGACATAACCCTAACCCTAGCCCGAACCCTAAACTGAACCTTAACCCTAACCCTAGCCCTAACACTAGCCCTAGCCCTAACCTTTACACTAACAATAAACTGTCATTATTAGTGGATGAAAATAACTTTTTAAGGTATCTGAGCTCTATGAAAATGAATGTTAGAATGTTTAACCAACCTTTCGTCAAAAACGCCAACTCGTTTCACTCAAGTATAAATGTAACCAGTGTTTAACTCAGTTCTCTAGTCTTTGAACACAATTTCCCAGTGGTTACACAGTTTTCTTCAGACATTAATGCTCTTTGAACATATATTCCCAGTATGGGAAGCACATTCTTAAATATTTCCCTAGACTCTTACTGTGAATTCAAAGTGTTTGATTCCCTTTTGTCTATTCATTCAAGCTCATTCATGGTAAATTCCAAGGGTTTATACAGACTTGTTCCATTATGCCAGCCCTTTAAACGTAAATTATTACTACTTTGAACATTAGAATAACTATCATTTTGATTCTTAAGGGTTTTGAATACGTCTATGCTCTTATATCATGTCTAGAAAACGAATTTTTAAGTTTCTCACCAAATTATTCTGAAAACGCCAACTCATTTATAGGGAGTAAAAAATGTAACAGTATCACACTCCTTTCTCAGCTCTTTGAACACGATTTCCTAGGGACTAAATTGTGTGCTACTGATATTAAAGCTCTTTGAACATGTATTCCTAGTGTATAAAGCACAATCCTAAATATTTCCCTTGTCTATCATTGTTAAATTTCAGGTTTTGATTCACATTTGTACAGTGATTCAGGGTCATTCATTGTGAAGTTGTAATGTTTATACATCATAACCTTAACACAAACCCTATCCCTAACCCTAGCTCTTGCCGTAAACCTAACCCTAACAATAAACCTAACCATCACCCTAGCCCTAACACTAGCCCTAGCCTTAGCCCTAACTCTAACTGTAACCATAAACCTAACCCTAACCCTAGCCCGAACCCTAGCCCAAACCCTAACCCGAACCCTAACACTAGCCCTAGCCCTAGCCCTAGCCCTAACCTTTACACTAACAATAAGCTGTCATTATTAGCCATAGGAAAATAACTTTTTAAGGTATCTGAGTCCTATGAAAATGAATGTTTGAATGTCTAACCCACCTTTTGTCAAAAACGCCAACTCATTTCACTGAAGTATAAATTTAACCAGTTTCTAACTCAGTTCCCTTGTCTTTGAACGGGATTTCCCAGTGACTTCAGTTTCCTTCAAACTTTAATGCTCTTCTAACCTATATTCCTAGTATGTGAAGCGCATTCTTAAATATTTCCCTAGACTCTTACTGTGAATTAAAGTGTTTGATTTCCTTTTGTCTATTCATTCAAGCTCATTTATTGTAAATTCCAAGGGTTTATACAGCCTTGTTCCATATACACCAGTTCTTTAAACATAAATTATTACTACCTTGAAAACTAGAATAGCTATCATTTTGATTCTTAAGGGTTTTTGAATACTTTCATACTGTTATATCAGGTCTATGAGAACGAATTTTTAAGTTTTAAATCAACTTTTATCCTAAAACGCCAACTCATTTTGATGTGATAAAAAATGTAAACAGTATCGCACTCACTTCTTAGCTCTTCAACACCATTTCCCAGGGACGAAATTGTGTACTTTTCATATTAAAGGTCTTTGAACCATGTATTCCTAGAGCCACAAGCACATTCTTAAATATTTCCATTAACTATTATTGTTAAATCTCACTGTTTGATTCAATTTTGTACAGCGATTCAAGGTCATTCATTGAGAATTGCTAATGTTAATACACCATAACCCTAACCTTAACCGTAGCCCTAACATAAACCGAGCCTTTGCCCTAAACCTAACCCTCGCCCTAAACCGAAACCTTAACCTAACCCTAGGAATAACCATAACGCCAACTCTAACCCGAGCTCTCGCCCTATTTCTAAGCCTCACCCTAAACCTAACCTTCATTGTGAAATCCAATGTGTATGCAGCGTTTTTCCGTATATACCAGCTCTATTAACAGGAGTGATTACAATTTTATAGACTCTCCTACCTTTCACACAGCTTGGAATGCCAATTCTCAGTACGGTAACAGTGCCCTACATGTATTAAGGTACCACAAACGTATTACTAGTGTATCAGACACATTCGTAGTCATTTCCCAGGTCTGTGAGAGTTGTCACATTTCTTCCAGGTATCTGAGCCCTATGAAAAGGAAAGTTTTAATATTTAACCAACTTTCTTTCAAAAATGCCAACTCATATGGACTAAATTATAAATGTAACCAGTATCCAACTCAGTCCTCTGCTCTTTGAAGACAACTTCCCATGACTACACAGTTTCCGTCGGATATTAACGTTCTTTCAACCTTTATGCCCTGTATATGAAGCACATTCTTAAATATTTCCCTAGTCTCTTACTGTGAATTCTCAGTGTTTGATTCCCTTTTGTCCAGTCATTCAAGCTCATTCATGTTGAATTCCAAGGGTTTCTACAGACTTGTTCCATTATACCAGCCCTTTAAATGTAAATTATTACTACTTTGAACATTAGAATAACTATCATTTTGATTCTTAAGGGTTTTGAATACTTTTATGCTCTTATATCATGTCTAGGAAAACAAATTTTTAAGTTTCTCACCAAATGACTCAAAAAATGCCAACTCATTTTTAGGGAATAAAAAATGTAACAGTATCACACTCATTTTCAGCTCTTTGAACACGATTTCCCAGTGACTAAATCGTGTGCTACAGATAGTAAATCTCTTTGAACAGGTATTTCTAGTGTTCTAAACACAATCCTAAATATTTCCCTTTTCTATCATTGTTAAATGTCAGCGTTTGATTCACTTTTGTACAGTGATTCAAGGTCATTCATTGTGAATTTGTAATGGTAATACAGCGTAACCTTAACCGTAAGCCTATCCCTAACCCTAGCTCTAGCAGTAACCCTAATCCTAACCCTAGCCATAGCATAAGCTTAACTTTCACCCTAATCCTAGATCTAACAGTAGCCGTAGCCCTAGCACTAGACATAACCCTAACCCTAGCCCGAACCCTAAACTGAACCTTAACCCTAACCCTAGCCCTAACACTAGCCCTAGCCCTAACCTTTACACTAACAATAAACTGTCATTATTAGTGGATGAAAATAACTTTTTAAGGTATCTGAGCTCTATGAAAATGAATGTTAGAATGTTTAACCAACCTTTCGTCAAAAACGCCAACTCGTTTCACTCAAGTATAAATGTAACCAGTATTTAACTCAGTTCTCTAGTCTTTGAACACAATTTCCCAGTGGTTACACAGTTTTCTTCAGACATTAATGCTCTTTGAACATATATTCCCAGTATGGGAAGCACATTCTTAAATATTTCCCTAGACTCTTACTGTGAATTCAAAGTGTTTGATTCCCTTTTGTCTATTCATTCAAGCTCATTCATGGTAAATTCCAAGGGTTTATACAGACTTGTTCCATTATGCCAGCCCTTTAAACGTAAATTATTACTACTTTGAACATTAGAATAACTATCATTTTGATTCTTAAGGGTTTTGAATACGTCTATGCTCTTATATCATGTCTAGAAAACGAATTTTTAAGTTTCTCACCAAATTATTCTGAAAACGCCAACTCATTTATAGGGAGTAAAAAATGTAACAGTATCACACTCCTTTCTCAGCTCTTTGAACACGATTTCCTAGGGACTAAATTGTGTGCTACTGATATTAAAGCTCTTTGAACATGTATTCCTAGTGTATAAAGCACAATCCTAAATATTTCCCTTGTCTATCATTGTTAAATTTCAGGTTTTGATTCACATTTGTACAGTGATTCAGGGTCATTCATTGTGAAGTTGTAATGTTTATACATCATAACCTTAACACAAACCCTATCCCTAACCCTAGCTCTTGCCGTAAACCTAACCCTAACAATAAACCTAACCATCACCCTAGCCCTAACACTAGCCCTAGCCCTAGCCCTAACTCTAACTGTAACCATAAACCTAACCCTAACCCTAGCCCGAACCCTAGCCCAAACCCTAACCCGAACCCTAACACTAGCCCTAGCCCTAGCCCTAGCCCTAACCTTTACACTAACAATAAGCTGTCATTATTAGCCATAGGAAAATAACTTTTTAAGGTATCTGAGTCCTATGAAAATGAATGTTTGAATGTCTAACCCACCTTTTGTCAAAAACGCCAACTCATTTCACTGAAGTATAAATTTAACCAGTTTCTAACTCAGTTCCCTTGTCTTTGAACGGGATTTCCCAGTGACTTCAGTTTCCTTCAAACTTTAATGCTCTTCTAACCTATATTCCTAGTATGTGAAGCGCATTCTTAAATATTTCCCTAGACTCTTACTGTGAATTAAAGTGTTTGATTTCCTTTTGTCTATTCATTCAAGCTCATTTATTGTAAATTCCAAGGGTTTATACAGCCTTGTTCCATATACACCAGTTCTTTAAACATAAATTATTACTACCTTGGAAACTAGAATAGCTATCATTTTGATTCTTAAGGGTTTTTGAATACTTTCATACTGTTATATCAGGTCTATGAGAACGAATTTTTAAGTTTTAAATCAACTTTAATCCTAAAACGCCAACTCATTTTGATGTGATAAAGAATGTAAACAGTATCGCACTCACTTCTTAGCTCTTCAACACCATTTCCCAGGGACGAAATTGTGTACTTTTCATATTAAAGGTCTTTGAACCATGTATTCCTAGAGCCACAAGCACATTCTTAAATATTTCCATTAACTATTATTGTTAAATCTCACTGTTTGATTCAATTTTGTACAGCGATTCAAGGTCATTCATTGAGAATTGCTAATGTTAATACACCATAACCCTAACCTTAACCGTAGCCCTAACATAAACCGAGCCTTTGCCCTAAACCTAACCCTCGCCCTAAACCGAAACCTTAAGCTAACCCTAGGAATAACCATAACGCCAACTCTAACCCGAGCTCTCGCCCTATTTCTAAGCCTCACCCTAAACCTAACCTTCATTGTGAAATCCAATGTGTATGCAGCGTTTTTCCGTATATACCAGCTCTATTAACAGGAGTGATTACAATTTTATAGACTCTCCTACCTTTCACACAGCTTGGAATGCCAATTCTCAGTACGGTAACAGTGCCCTACATGTATTAAGGTACCACAAACGTATTACTAGTGTATCAGACACATTCGTAGTCATTTCCCAGGTCTGTGAGAGTTGTCACATTTCTTCCAGGTATCTGAGCCCTATGAAAAGGAAAGTTTTAATATTTAACCAACTTTCTTTCAAAAATGCCAACTCATATGGACTAAATTATAAATGTAACCAGTATCCAACTCAGTCCTCTGCTCTTTGAAGACAACTTCCCATGACTACACAGTGTCCGTCGGATATTAACGTTCTTTCAACCTTTATGCCCTGTATATGAAGCACATTCTTAAATATTTCCCTAGTCTCTTACTGTGAATTCTCAGTGTTTGATTCCCTTTTGTCCAGTCATTCAAGCTCATTCATGTTGAATTCCAAGGGTTTCTACAGACTTGTTCCATTATACCAGCCCTTTAAATGTAAATTATTACTACTTTGAACATTAGAATAACTATCATTTTGATTCTTAAGGGTTTTGAATACTTTTATGCTCTTATATCATGTCTAGGAAAACAAATTTTTAAGTTTCTCACCAAATGACTCAAAAAATGCCAACTCATTTTTAGGGAATAAAAAATGTAACAGTATCACACTCATTTTCAGCTCTTTGAACACGATTTCCCAGTGACTAAATCGTGTGCTACAGATAGTAAATCTCTTTGAACAGGTATTTCTAGTGTTCTAAACACAATCCTAAATATTTCCCTTTTCTATCATTGTTAAATGTCAGCGTTTGATTCACTTTTGTACAGTGATTCAAGGTCATTCATTGTGAATTTGTAATGGTAATACAGCGTAACCTTAACCGTAAGCCTATCCCTAACCCTAGCTCTAGCAGTAACCCTAATCCTAACCCTAGCCATAGCATAAGCTTAACTTTCACCCTAATCCTAGATCTAACAGTAGCCGTAGCCCTAGCACTAGACATAACCCTAACCCTAGCCCGAACCCTAAACTGAACCTTAACCCTAACCCTAGCCCTAACACTAGCCCTAGCCCTAACCTTTACACTAACAATAAACTGTCATTATTAGTGGATGAAAATAACTTTTTAAGGTATCTGAGCTCTATGAAAATGAATGTTAGAATGTTTAACCAACCTTTCGTCAAAAACGCCAACTCGTTTCACTCAAGTATAAATGTAACCAGTATTTAACTCAGTTCTCTAGTCTTTGAACACAATTTCCCAGTGGTTACACAGTTTTCTTCAGACATTAATGCTCTTTGAACATATATTCCCAGTATGGGAAGCACATTCTTAAATATTTCCCTAGACTCTTACTGTGAATTCAAAGTGTTTGATTCCCTTTTGTCTATTCATTCAAGCTCATTCATGGTAAATTCCAAGGGTTTATACAGACTTGTTCCATTATGCCAGCCCTTTAAACGTAAATTATTACTACTTTGAACATTAGAATAACTATCATTTTGATTCTTAAGGGTTTTGAATACGTCTATGCTCTTATATCATGTCTAGAAAACGAATTTTTAAGTTTCTCACCAAATTATTCTGAAAACGCCAACTCATTTATAGGGAGTAAAAAATGTAACAGTATCACACTCCTTTCTCAGCTCTTTGAACACGATTTCCTAGGGACTAAATTGTGTGCTACTGATATTAAAGCTCTTTGAACATGTATTCCTAGTGTATAAAGCACAATCCTAAATATTTCCCTTGTCTATCATTGTTAAATTTCAGGTTTTGATTCACATTTGTACAGTGATTCAGGGTCATTCATTGTGAAGTTGTAATGTTTATACATCATAACCTTAACACAAACCCTATCCCTAACCCTAGCTCTTGCCGTAAACCTAACCCTAACAATAAACCTAACCATCACCCTAGCCCTAACACTAGCCCTAGCCCTAGCCCTAACTCTAACTGTAACCATAAACCTAACCCTAACCCTAGCCCGAACCCTAGCCCAAACCCTAACCCGAACCCTAACACTAGCCCTAGCCCTAGCCCTAGCCCTAACCTTTACACTAACAATAAGCTGTCATTATTAGCCATAGGAAAATAACTTTTTAAGGTATCTGAGTCCTATGAAAATGAATGTTTGAATGTCTAACCCACCTTTTGTCAAAAACGCCAACTCATTTCACTGAAGTATAAATTTAACCAGTTTCTAACTCAGTTCCCTTGTCTTTGAACGGGATTTCCCAGTGACTTCAGTTTCCTTCAAACTTTAATGCTCTTCTAACCTATATTCCTAGTATGTGAAGCGCATTCTTAAATATTTCCCTAGACTCTTACTGTGAATTAAAGTGTTTGATTTCCTTTTGTCTATTCATTCAAGCTCATTTATTGTAAATTCCAAGGGTTTATACAGCCTTGTTCCATATACACCAGTTCTTTAAACATAAATTATTACTACCTTGGAAACTAGAATAGCTATCATTTTGATTCTTAAGGGTTTTTGAATACTTTCATACTGTTATATCAGGTCTATGAGAACGAATTTTTAAGTTTTAAATCAACTTTAATCCTAAAACGCCAACTCATTTTGATGTGATAAAGAATGTAAACAGTATCGCACTCACTTCTTAGCTCTTCAACACCATTTCCCAGGGACGAAATTGTGTACTTTTCATATTAAAGGTCTTTGAACCATGTATTCCTAGAGCCACAAGCACATTCTTAAATATTTCCATTAACTATTATTGTTAAATCTCACTGTTTGATTCAATTTTGTACAGCGATTCAAGGTCATTCATTGAGAATTGCTAATGTTAATACACCATAACCCTAACCTTAACCGTAGCCCTAACATAAACCGAGCCTTTGCCCTAAACCTAACCCTCGCCCTAAACCGAAACCTTAACCTAACCCTAGGAATAACCATAACGCCAACTCTAACCCGAGCTCTCGCCCTATTTCTAAGCCTCACCCTAAACCTAACCTTCATTGTGAAATCCAATGTGTATGCAGCGTTTTTCCGTATATACCAGCTCTATTAACAGGAGTGATTACAATTTTATAGACTCTCCTACCTTTCACACAGCTTGGAATGCCAATTCTCAGTACGGTAACAGTGCCCTACATGTATTAAGGTACCACAAACGTATTACTAGTGTATCAGACACATTCGTAGTCATTTCCCAGGTCTGTGAGAGTTGTCACATTTCTTCCAGGTATCTGAGCCCTATGAAAAGGAAAGTTTTAATATTTAACCAACTTTCTTTCAAAAATGCCAACTCATATGGACTAAATTATAAATGTAACCAGTATCCAACTCAGTCCTCTGCTCTTTGAAGACAACTTCCCATGACTACACAGTGTCCGTCGGATATTAACGCTCTTTCAACCTTTATGCCCTGTATATGAAGCACATTCTTAAATATTTCCCTAGTCTCTTACTGTGAATTCTCAGTGTTTGATTCCCTTTTGTCCAGTCATTCAAGCTCATTCATGTTGAATTCCAAGGGTTTCTACAGACTTGTTCCATTATACCAGCCCTTTAAATGTAAATTATTACTACTTTGAACATTAGAATAACTATCATTTTGATTCTTAAGGGTTTTGAATACTTTTATGCTCTTATATCATGTCTAGGAAAACAAATTTTTAAGTTTCTCACCAAATGACTCAAAAAATGCCAACTCATTTTTAGGGAATAAAAAATGTAACAGTATCACACTCATTTTCAGCTCTTTGAACACGATTTCCCAGTGACTAAATCGTGTGCTACAGATAGTAAATCTCTTTGAACAGGTATTTCTAGTGTTCTAAACACAATCCTAAATATTTCCCTTTTCTATCATTGTTAAATGTCAGCGTTTGATTCACTTTTGTACAGTGATTCAAGGTCATTCATTGTGAATTTGTAATGGTAATACAGCGTAACCTTAACCGTAAGCCTATCCCTAACCCTAGCTCTAGCAGTAACCCTAATCCTAACCCTAGCCATAGCATAAGCTTAACTTTCACCCTAATCCTAGATCTAACAGTAGCCGTAGCCCTAGCACTAGACATAACCCTAACCCTAGCCCGAACCCTAAACTGAACCTTAACCCTAACCCTAGCCCTAACACTAGCCCTAGCCCTAACCTTTACACTAACAATAAACTGTCATTATTAGTGGATGAAAATAACTTTTTAAGGTATCTGAGCTCTATGAAAATGAATGTTAGAATGTTTAACCAACCTTTCGTCAAAAACGCCAACTCGTTTCACTCAAGTATAAATGTAACCAGTATTTAACTCAGTTCTCTAGTCTTTGAACACAATTTCCCAGTGGTTACACAGTTTTCTTCAGACATTAATGCTCTTTGAACATATATTCCCAGTATGGGAAGCACATTCTTAAATATTTCCCTAGACTCTTACTGTGAATTCAAAGTGTTTGATTCCCTTTTGTCTATTCATTCAAGCTCATTCATGGTAAATTCCAAGGGTTTATACAGACTTGTTCCATTATGCCAGCCCTTTAAACGTAAATTATTACTACTTTGAACATTAGAATAACTATCATTTTGATTCTTAAGGGTTTTGAATACGTCTATGCTCTTATATCATGTCTAGAAAACGAATTTTTAAGTTTCTCACCAAATTATTCTGAAAACGCCAACTCATTTATAGGGAGTAAAAAATGTAACAGTATCACACTCCTTTCTCAGCTCTTTGAACACGATTTCCTAGGGACTAAATTGTGTGCTACTGATATTAAAGCTCTTTGAACATGTATTCCTAGTGTATAAAGCACAATCCTAAATATTTCCCTTGTCTATCATTGTTAAATTTCAGGTTTTGATTCACATTTGTACAGTGATTCAGGGTCATTCATTGTGAAGTTGTAATGTTTATACATCATAACCTTAACACAAACCCTATCCCTAACCCTAGCTCTTGCCGTAAACCTAACCCTAACAATAAACCTAACCATCACCCTAGCCCTAACACTAGCCCTAGCCCTAGCCCTAACTCTAACTGTAACCATAAACCTAACCCTAACCCTAGCCCGAACCCTAGCCCAAACCCTAACCCGAACCCTAACACTAGCCCTAGCCCTAGCCCTAGCCCTAACCTTTACACTAACAATAAGCTGTCATTATTAGCCATAGGAAAATAACTTTTTAAGGTATCTGAGTCCTATGAAAATGAATGTTTGAATGTCTAACCCACCTTTTGTCAAAAACGCCAACTCATTTCACTGAAGTATAAATTTAACCAGTTTCTAACTCAGTTCCCTTGTCTTTGAACGGGATTTCCCAGTGACTTCAGTTTCCTTCAAACTTTAATGCTCTTCTAACCTATATTCCTAGTATGTGAAGCGCATTCTTAAATATTTCCCTAGACTCTTACTGTGAATTAAAGTGTTTGATTTCCTTTTGTCTATTCATTCAAGCTCATTTATTGTAAATTCCAAGGGTTTATACAGCCTTGTTCCATATACACCAGTTCTTTAAACATAAATTATTACTACCTTGAAAACTAGAATAGCTATCATTTTGATTCTTAAGGGTTTTTGAATACTTTCATACTGTTATATCAGGTCTATGAGAACGAATTTTTAAGTTTTAAATCAACTTTAATCCTAAAACGCCAACTCATTTTGATGTGATAAAAAATGTAAACAGTATCGCACTCACTTCTTAGCTCTTCAACACCATTTCCCAGGGACGAAATTGTGTACTTTTCATATTAAAGGTCTTTGAACCATGTATTCCTAGAGCCACAAGCACATTCTTAAATATTTCCATTAACTATTATTGTTAAATCTCACTGTTTGATTCAATTTTGTACAGCGATTCAAGGTCATTCATTGAGAATTGCTAATGTTAATACACCATAACCCTAACCTTAACCGTAGCCCTAACATAAACCGAGCCTTTGCCCTAAACCTAACCCTCGCCCTAAACCGAAACCTTAACCTAACCCTAGGAATAACCATAACGCCAACTCTAACCCGAGCTCTCACCCTATTTCTAAGCCTCACCCTAAACCTAACCTTCATTGTGAAATCCAATGTGTATGCAGCGTTTTTCCGTATATACCAGCTCTATTAACAGGAGTGATTACAATTTTATAGACTCTCCTACCTTTCACACAGCTTGGAATGCCAATTCTCAGTACGGTAACAGTGCCCTACATGTATTAAGGTACCACAAACGTATTACTAGTGTATCAGACACATTCGTAGTCATTTCCCAGGTCTGTGAGAGTTGTCACATTTCTTCCAGGTATCTGAGCCCTATGAAAAGGAAAGTTTTAATATTTAACCAACTTTCTTTCAAAAATGCCAACTCATATGGACTAAATTATAAATGTAACCAGTATCCAACTCAGTCCTCTGCTCTTTGAAGACAACTTCCCATGACTACACAGTTTCCGTCGGATATTAACGCTCTTTCAACCTTTATGCCCTGTATATGAAGCACATTCTTAAATATTTCCCTAGTCTCTTACTGTGAATTCTCAGTGTTTGATTCCCTTTTGTCCAGTCATTCAAGCTCATTCATGTTGAATTCCAAGGGTTTCTACAGACTTGTTCCATTATACCAGCCCTTTAAATGTAAATTATTACTACTTTGAACATTAGAATAACTATCATTTTGATTCTTAAGGGTTTTGAATACTTTTATGCTCTTATATCATGTCTAGGAAAACAAATTTTTAAGTTTCTCACCAAATGACTCAAAAAATGCCAACTCATTTTTAGGGAATAAAAAATGTAACAGTATCACACTCATTTTCAGCTCTTTGAACACGATTTCCCAGTGACTAAATTGTGTGCTACAGATAGTAAATCTCTTTGAACAGGTATTTCTAGTGTTCTAAACACAATCCTAAATATTTCCCTTTTCTATCATTGTTAAATGTCAGCGTTTGATTCACTTTTGTACAGTGATTCAAGGTCATTCATTGTGAATTTGTAATGGTAATACAGCGTAACCTTAACCGTAAGCCTATCCCTAACCCTAGCTCTAGCAGTAACCCTAATCCTAACCCTAGCCATAGCATAAGCTTAACTTTCACCCTAATCCTAGATCTAACAGTAGCCGTAGCCCTAGCACTAGACATAACCCTAACCCTAGCCCGAACCCTAAACTGAACCTTAACCCTAACCCTAGCCCTAACACTAGCCCTAGCCCTAACCTTTACACTAACAATAAACTGTCATTATTAGTGGATGAAAATAACTTTTTAAGGTATCTGAGCTCTATGAAAATGAATGTTAGAATGTTTAACCAACCTTTCGTCAAAAACGCCAACTCGTTTCACTCAAGTATAAATGTAACCAGTATTTAACTCAGTTCTCTAGTCTTTGAACACAATTTCCCAGTGGTTACACAGTTTTCTTCAGACATTAATGCTCTTTGAACATATATTCCCAGTATGGGAAGCACATTCTTAAATATTTCCCTAGACTCTTACTGTGAATTCAAAGTGTTTGATTTCCTTTTGTCTATTCATTCAAGCTCATTCATTGTAAATTCCAAGGGTTTATACAGACTTGTTCCATTATGCCAGCCCTTTAAACGTAAATTATTACTACTTTGAACATTAGAATAACTATCATTTTGATTCTTAAGGGTTTTGAATACGTCTATGCTCTTATATCATGTCTAGAAAACGAATTTTTAAGTTTCTCACCAAATTATTCTGAAAACGCCAACTCATTTATAGGGAGTAAAAAATGTAACAGTATCACACTCCCTTCTCAGCTCTTTGAACACGATTTCCCAGGGACTAAATTGTGTGCTACAGATATTAAAGCTCTTTGAACATGTATTCCTAGTGTATAAAGCACAATCCTAAATATTTCCCTTGTCTATCATTGTTAAATTTCAGGTTTTGATTCACATTTGTACAGTGATTCAGGGTCATTCATTGTGAAGTTGTAATGTTAATACATCATAACCTTAACACAAACCCTATCCCTAACCCTAGCTCTTGCCGTAAACCTAACCCTAACAATAAACCTAACCATCACCCTAGCCCTAACACTAGCCCTAGCCCTAGCCCTAACTCTAACTGTAACCATAAACCTAACCCTAACCCTAGCCCGAACCCTAGCCCAAACCCTAACCCGAACCCTAACACTAGCCCTAGCCCTAGCCCTAGCCCTAACCTTTACACTAACAATAAGCTGTCATTATTAGCCATAGGAAAATAACTTTTTAAGGTATCTGAGTCCTATGAAAATGAATGTTTGAATGTCTAACCCACCTTTTGTCAAAAACGCCAACTCATTTCACTGAAGTATAAATTTAACCAGTTTCTAACTCAGTTCCCTTGTCTTTGAACGGGATTTCCCAGTGACTTCAGTTTCCTTCAAACTTTAATGCTCTTCTAACCTATATTCCTAGTATGTGAAGCGCATTCTTAAATATTTCCCTAGACTCTTACTGTGAATTAAAGTGTTTGATTTCCTTTTGTCTATTCATTCAAGCTCATTTATTGTAAATTCCAAGGGTTTATACAGCCTTGTTCCATATACACCAGTTCTTTAAACATAAATTATTACTACCTTGGAAACTAGAATAGCTATCATTTTGATTCTTAAGGGTTTTTGAATACTTTCATACTGTTATATCAGGTCTATGAGAACGAATTTTTAAGTTTTAAATCAACTTTAATCCTAAAACGCCAACTCATTTTGATGTGATAAAGAATGTAAACAGTATCGCACTCACTTCTTAGCTCTTCAACACCATTTCCCAGGGACGAAATTGTGTACTTTTCATATTAAAGGTCTTTGAACCATGTATTCCTAGAGCCACAAGCACATTCTTAAATATTTCCATTAACTATTATTGTTAAATCTCACTGTTTGATTCAATTTTGTACAGCGATTCAAGGTCATTCATTGAGAATTGCTAATGTTAATACACCATAACCCTAACCTTAACCGTAGCCCTAACATAAACCGAGCCTTTGCCCTAAACCTAACCCTAGCCCTAAACCGAAACCTTAACCTAACCCTAGGAATAACCATAACGCCAACTCTAACCCGAGCTCTCGCCCTATTTCTAAGCCTCACCCTAAACCTAACCTTCATTGTGAAATCCAATGTGTATGCAGCGTTTTTCCGTATATACCAGCTCTATTAACAGGAGTGATTACAATTTTATAGACTCTCCTACCTTTCACACAGCTTGGAATGCCAATTCTCAGTACGGTAACAGTGCCCTACATGTATTAAGGTACCACAAACGTATTACTAGTGTATCAGACACATTCGTAGTCATTTCCCAGGTCTGTGAGAGTTGTCACATTTCTTCCAGGTATCTGAGCCCTATGAAAAGGAAAGTTTTAATATTTAACCAACTTTCTTTCAAAAATGCCAACTCATATGGACTAAATTATAAATGTAACCAGTATCCAACTCAGTCCTCTGCTCTTTGAAGACAACTTCCCATGACTACACAGTTTCCGTCGGATATTAACGCTCTTTCAACCTTTATGCCCTGTATATGAAGCACATTCTTAAATATTTCCCTAGTCTCTTACTGTGAATTCTCAGTGTTTGATTCCCTTTTGTCCAGTCATTCAAGCTCATTCATGTTGAATTCCAAGGGTTTCTACAGACTTGTTCCATTATACCAGCCCTTTAAATGTAAATTATTACTACTTTGAACATTAGAATAACTATCATTTTGATTCTTAAGGGTTTTGAATACTTTTATGCTCTTATATCATGTCTAGGAAAACAAATTTTTAAGTTTCTCACCAAATGACTCAAAAAATGCCAACTCATTTTTAGGGAATAAAAAATGTAACAGTATCACACTCATTTTCAGCTCTTTGAACACGATTTCCCAGTGACTAAATCGTGTGCTACAGATAGTAAATCTCTTTGAACAGGTATTTCTAGTGTTCTAAACACAATCCTAAATATTTCTCTTTTCTATCATTGTTAAATGTCAGCGTTTGATTCACTTTTGTACAGTGATTCAAGGTCATTCATTGTGAATTTGTAATGGTAATACAGCGTAACCTTAACCGTAAGCCTATCCCTAACCCTAGCTCTAGCAGTAACCCTAATCCTAACCCTAGCCATAGCATAAGCTTAACTTTCACCCTAATCCTAGATCTAACAGTAGCCGTAGCCCTAGCACTAGACATAACCCTAACCCTAGCCCGAACCCTAAACTGAACCTTAACCCTAACCCTAGCCCTAACACTAGCCCTAGCCCTAACCTTTACACTAACAATAAACTGTCATTATTAGTGGATGAAAATAACTTTTTAAGGTATCTGAGCTCTATGAAAATGAATGTTAGAATGTTTAACCAACCTTTCGTCAAAAACGCCAACTCGTTTCACTCAAGTATAAATGTAACCAGTATTTAACTCAGTTCTCTAGTCTTTGAACACAATTTCCCAGTGGTTACACAGTTTTCTTCAGACATTAATGCTCTTTGAACATATATTCCCAGTATGGGAAGCACATTCTTAAATATTTCCCTAGACTCTTACTGTGAATTCAAAGTGTTTGATTCCCTTTTGTCTATTCATTCAAGCTCATTCATGGTAAATTCCAAGGGTTTATACAGACTTGTTCCATTATGCCAGCCCTTTAAACGTAAATTATTACTACTTTGAACATTAGAATAACTATCATTTTGATTCTTAAGGGTTTTGAATACGTCTATGCTCTTATATCATGTCTAGAAAACGAATTTTTAAGTTTCTCACCAAATTATTCTGAAAACGCCAACTCATTTATAGGGAGTAAAAAATGTAACAGTATCACACTCCTTTCTCAGCTCTTTGAACACGATTTCCTAGGGACTAAATTGTGTGCTACTGATATTAAAGCTCTTTGAACATGTATTCCTAGTGTATAAAGCACAATCCTAAATATTTCCCTTGTCTATCATTGTTAAATTTCAGGTTTTGATTCACATTTGTACAGTGATTCAGGGTCATTCATTGTGAAGTTGTAATGTTTATACATCATAACCTTAACACAAACCCTATCCCTAACCCTAGCTCTTGCCGTAAACCTAACCCTAACAATAAACCTAACCATCACCCTAGCCCTAACACTAGCCCTAGCCCTAGCCCTAACTCTAACTGTAACCATAAACCTAACCCTAACCCTAGCCCGAACCCTAGCCCAAACCCTAACCCGAACCCTAACACTAGCCCTAGCCCTAGCCCTAGCCCTAACCTTTACACTAACAATAAGCTGTCATTATTAGCCATAGGAAAATAACTTTTTAAGGTATCTGAGTCCTATGAAAATGAATGTTTGAATGTCTAACCCACCTTTTGTCAAAAACGCCAACTCATTTCACTGAAGTATAAATTTAACCAGTTTCTAACTCAGTTCCCTTGTCTTTGAACGGGATTTCCCAGTGACTTCAGTTTCCTTCAAACTTTAATGCTCTTCTAACCTATATTCCTAGTATGTGAAGCGCATTCTTAAATATTTCCCTAGACTCTTACTGTGAATTAAAGTGTTTGATTTCCTTTTGTCTATTCATTCAAGCTCATTTATTGTAAATTCCAAGGGTTTATACAGCCTTGTTCCATATACACCAGTTCTTTAAACATAAATTATTACTACCTTGAAAACTAGAATAGCTATCATTTTGATTCTTAAGGGTTTTTGAATACTTTCATACTGTTATATCAGGTCTATGAGAACGAATTTTTAAGTTTTAAATCAACTTTAATCCTAAAACGCCAACTCATTTTGATGTGATAAAAAATGTAAACAGGATCGCACTCACTTCTTAGCTCTTCAACACCATTTCCCAGGGACGAAATTGTGTACTTTTCATATTAAAGGTCTTTGAACCATGTATTCCTAGAGCCACAAGCACATTCTTAAATATTTCCATTAACTATTATTGTTAAATCTCACTGTTTGATTCAATTTTGTACAGCGATTCAAGGTCATTCATTGAGAATTGCTAATGTTAATACACCATAACCCTAACCTTAACCGTAGCCCTAACATAAACCGAGCCTTTGCCCTAAACCTAACCCTCGCCCTAAACCGAAACCTTAACCTAACCCTAGGAATAACCATAACGCCAACTCTAACCCGAGCTCTCGCCCTATTTCTAAGCCTCACCCTAAACCTAACCTTCATTGTGAAATCCAATGTGTATGCAGCGTTTTTCCGTATATACCAGCTCTATTAACAGGAGTGATTACAATTTTATAGACTCTCCTACCTTTCACACAGCTTGGAATGCCAATTCTCAGTACGGTAACAGTGCCCTACATGTATTAAGGTACCACAAACGTATTACTAGTGTATCAGACACATTCGTAGTCATTTCCCAGGTCTGTGAGAGTTGTCACATTTCTTCCAGGTATCTGAGCCCTATGAAAAGGAAAGTTTTAATATTTAACCAACTTTCTTTCAAAAATGCCAACTCATATGGACTAAATTATAAATGTAACCAGTATCCAACTCAGTCCTCTGCTCTTTGAAGACAACTTCCCATGACTACACAGTTTCCGTCGGATATTAACGCTCTTTCAACCTTTATGCCCTGTATATGAAGCACATTCTTAAATATTTCCCTAGTCTCTTACTGTGAATTCTCAGTGTTTGATTCCCTTTTGTCCAGTCATTCAAGCTCATTCATGTTGAATTCCAAGGGTTTCTACAGACTTGTTCCATTATACCAGCCCTTTAAATGTAAATTATTACTACTTTGAACATTAGAATAACTATCATTTTGATTCTTAAGGGTTTTGAATACTTTTATGCTCTTATATCATGTCTAGGAAAACAAATTTTTAAGTTTCTCACCAAATGACTCAAAAAATGCCAACTCATTTTTAGGGAATAAAAAATGTAACAGTATCACACTCATTTTCAGCTCTTTGAACACGATTTCCCAGTGACTAAATTGTGTGCTACAGATAGTAAATCTCTTTGAACAGGTATTTCTAGTGTTCTAAACACAATCCTAAATATTTCCCTTTTCTATCATTGTTAAATGTCAGCGTTTGATTCACTTTTGTACAGTGATTCAAGGTCATTCATTGTGAATTTGTAATGGTAATACAGCGTAACCTTAACCGTAAGCCTATCCCTAACCCTAGCTCTAGCAGTAACCCTAATCCTAACCCTAGCCATAGCATAAGCTTAACTTTCACCCTAATCCTAGATCTAACAGTAGCCGTAGCCCTAGCACTAGACATAACCCTAACCCTAGCCCGAACCCTAAACTGAACCTTAACCCTAACCCTAGCCCTAACACTAGCCCTAGCCCTAACCTTTACACTAACAATAAACTGTCATTATTAGTGGATGAAAATAACTTTTTAAGGTATCTGAGCTCTATGAAAATGAATGTTAGAATGTTTAACCAACCTTTCGTCAAAAACGCCAACTCGTTTCACTCAAGTATAAATGTAACCAGTATTTAACTCAGTTCTCTAGTCTTTGAACACAATTTCCCAGTGGTTACACAGTTTTCTTCAGACATTAATGCTCTTTGAACATATATTCCCAGTATGGGAAGCACATTCTTAAATATTTCCCTAGACTCTTACTGTGAATTCAAAGTGTTTGATTCCCTTTTGTCTATTCATTCAAGCTCATTCATGGTAAATTCCAAGGGTTTATACAGACTTGTTCCATTATGCCAGCCCTTTAAACGTAAATTATTACTACTTTGAACATTAGAATAACTATCATTTTGATTCTTAAGGGTTTTGAATACGTCTATGCTCTTATATCATGTCTAGAAAACGAATTTTTAAGTTTCTCACCAAATTATTCTGAAAACGCCAACTCATTTATAGGGAGTAAAAAATGTAACAGTATCACACTCCCTTCTCAGCTCTTTGAACACGATTTCCCAGGGACTAAATTGTGTGCTACAGATATTAAAGCTCTTTGAACATGTATTCCTAGTGTATAAAGCACAATCCTAAATATTTCCCTTGTCTATCATTGTTAAATTTCAGGTTTTGATTCACATTTGTACAGTGATTCAGGGTCATTCATTGTGAAGTTGTAATGTTAATACATCATAACCTTAACACAAACCCTATCCCTAACCCTAGCTCTTGCCGTAAACCTAACCCTAACAATAAACCTAGCCCTAACCTAAAACCTAACCATCACCCTAGCCCTAACACTAGCCCTAGCCCTAGCCCTAACTCTAACTGTAACCATAAACCTAACCCTAACCCTAGCCCGAACCCTAGCCCAAACCCTAACCCGAACCCTAACACTAGCCCTAGCCCTAGCCCTAGCCCTAACCTTTACACTAACAATAAGCTGTCATTATTAGCCATAGGAAAATAACTTTTTAAGGTATCTGAGTCCTATGAAAATGAATGTTTGAATGTCTAACCCACCTTTTGTCAAAAACGCCAACTCATTTCACTGAAGTATAAATTTAACCAGTTTCTAACTCAGTTCCCTTGTCTTTGAACGGGATTTCCCAGTGACTTCAGTTTCCTTCAAACTTTAATGCTCTTCTAACCTATATTCCTAGTATGTGAAGCGCATTCTTAAATATTTCCCTAGACTCTTACTGTGAATTAAAGTGTTTGATTTCCTTTTGTCTATTCATTCAAGCTCATTTATTGTAAATTCCAAGGGTTTATACAGCCTTGTTCCATATACACCAGTTCTTTAAACATAAATTATTACTACCTTGAAAACTAGAATAGCTATCATTTTGATTCTTAAGGGTTTTTGAATACTTTCATACTGTTATATCAGGTCTATGAGAACGAATTTTTAAGTTTTAAATCAACTTTAATCCTAAAACGCCAACTCATTTTGATGTGATAAAAAATGTAAACAGTATCGCACTCACTTCTTAGCTCTTCAACACCATTTCCCAGGGACGAAATTGTGTACTTTTCATATTAAAGGTCTTTGAACCATGTATTCCTAGAGCCACAAGCACATTCTTAAATATTTCCATTAACTATTATTGTTAAATCTCACTGTTTGATTCAATTTTGTACAGCGATTCAAGGTCATTCATTGAGAATTGCTAATGTTAATACACCATAACCCTAACCTTAACCGTAGCCCTAACATAAACCGAGCCTTTGCCCTAAACCTAACCCTCGCCCTAAACCGAAACCTTAACCTAACCCTAGGAATAACCATAACGCCAACTCTAACCCGAGCTCTCGCCCTATTTCTAAGCCTCACCCTAAACCTAACCTTCATTGTGAAATCCAATGTGTATGCAGCGTTTTTCCGTATATACCAGCTCTATTAACAGGAGTGATTACAATTTTATAGACTCTCCTACCTTTCACACAGCTTGGAATGCCAATTCTCAGTACGGTAACAGTGCCCTACATGTATTAAGGTACCACAAACGTATTACTAGTGTATCAGACACATTCGTAGTCATTTCCCAGGTCTGTGAGAGTTGTCACATTTCTTCCAGGTATCTGAGCCCTATGAAAAGGAAAGTTTTAATATTTAACCAACTTTCTTTCAAAAATGCCAACTCATATGGACTAAATTATAAATGTAACCAGTATCCAACTCAGTCCTCTGCTCTTTGAAGACAACTTCCCATGACTACACAGTTTCCGTCGGATATTAACGCTCTTTCAACCTTTATGCCCTGTATATGAAGCACATTCTTAAATATTTCCCTAGTCTCTTACTGTGAATTCTCAGTGTTTGATTCCCTTTTGTCCAGTCATTCAAGCTCATTCATGTTGAATTCCAAGGGTTTCTACAGACTTGTTCCATTATACCAGCCCTTTAAATGTAAATTATTACTACTTTGAACATTAGAATAACTATCATTTTGATTCTTAAGGGTTTTGAATACTTTTATGCTCTTATATCATGTCTAGGAAAACAAATTTTTAAGTTTCTCACCAAATGACTCAAAAAATGCCAACTCATTTTTAGGGAATAAAAAATGTAACAGTATCACACTCATTTTCAGCTCTTTGAACACGATTTCCCAGTGACTAAATTGTGTGCTACAGATAGTAAATCTCTTTGAACAGGTATTTCTAGTGTTCTAAACACAATCCTAAATATTTCCCTTTTCTATCATTGTTAAATGTCAGCGTTTGATTCACTTTTGTACAGTGATTCAAGGTCATTCATTGTGAATTTGTAATGGTAATACAGCGTAACCTTAACCGTAAGCCTATCCCTAACCCTAGCTCTAGCAGTAACCCTAATCCTAACCCTAGCCATAGCATAAGCTTAACTTTCACCCTAATCCTAGATCTAACAGTAGCCGTAGCCCTAGCACTAGACATAACCCTAACCCTAGCCCGAACCCTAAACTGAACCTTAACCCTAACCCTAGCCCTAACACTAGCCCTAGCCCTAACCTTTACACTAACAATAAACTGTCATTATTAGTGGATGAAAATAACTTTTTAAGGTATCTGAGCTCTATGAAAATGAATGTTAGAATGTTTAACCAACCTTTCGTCAAAAACGCCAACTCGTTTCACTCAAGTATAAATGTAACCAGTATTTAACTCAGTTCTCTAGTCTTTGAACACAATTTCCCAGTGGTTACACAGTTTTCTTCAGACATTAATGCTCTTTGAACATATATTCCCAGTATGGGAAGCACATTCTTAAATATTTCCCTAGACTCTTACTGTGAATTCAAAGTGTTTGATTCCCTTTTGTCTATTCATTCAAGCTCATTCATGGTAAATTCCAAGGGTTTATACAGACTTGTTCCATTATGCCAGCCCTTTAAACGTAAATTATTACTACTTTGAACATTAGAATAACTATCATTTTGATTCTTAAGGGTTTTGAATACGTCTATGCTCTTATATCATGTCTAGAAAACGAATTTTTAAGTTTCTCACCAAATTATTCTGAAAACGCCAACTCATTTATAGGGAGTAAAAAATGTAACAGTATCACACTCCCTTCTCAGCTCTTTGAACACGATTTCCCAGGGACTAAATTGTGTGCTACAGATATTAAAGCTCTTTGAACATGTATTCCTAGTGTATAAAGCACAATCCTAAATATTTCCCTTGTCTATCATTGTTAAATTTCAGGTTTTGATTCACATTTGTACAGTGATTCAGGGTCATTCATTGTGAAGTTGTAATGTTAATACATCATAACCTTAACACAAACCCTATCCCTAACCCTAGCTCTTGCCGTAAACCTAACCCTAACAATAAACCTAGCCCTAACCTAAAACCTAACCATCACCCTAGCCCTAACACTAGCCCTAGCCCTAGCCCTAACTCTAACTGTAACCATAAACCTAACCCTAACCCTAGCCCGAACCCTAGCCCAAACCCTAACCCGAACCCTAACACTAGCCCTAGCCCTAGCCCTAGCCCTAACCTTTACACTAACAATAAGCTGTCATTATTAGCCATAGGAAAATAACTTTTTAAGGTATCTGAGTCCTATGAAAATGAATGTTTGAATGTCTAACCCACCTTTTGTCAAAAACGCCAACTCATTTCACTGAAGTATAAATTTAACCAGTTTCTAACTCAGTTCCCTTGTCTTTGAACGGGATTTCCCAGTGACTTCAGTTTCCTTCAAACTTTAATGCTCTTCTAACCTATATTCCTAGTATGTGAAGCGCATTCTTAAATATTTCCCTAGACTCTTACTGTGAATTAAAGTGTTTGATTTCCTTTTGTCTATTCATTCAAGCTCATTTATTGTAAATTCCAAGGGTTTATACAGCCTTGTTCCATATACACCAGTTCTTTAAACATAAATTATTACTACCTTGAAAACTAGAATAGCTATCATTTTGATTCTTAAGGGTTTTTGAATACTTTCATACTGTTATATCAGGTCTATGAGAACGAATTTTTAAGTTTTAAATCAACTTTAATCCTAAAACGCCAACTCATTTTGATGTGATAAAAAATGTAAACAGTATCACACTCACTTCTTAGCTCTTCAACACCATTTCCCAGGGACGAAATTGTGTACTTTTCATATTAAAGGTCTTTGAACCATGTATTCCTAGAGCCACAAGCACATTCTTAAATATTTCCATTAACTATTATTGTTAAATCTCACTGTTTGATTCAATTTTGTACAGCGATTCAAGGTCATTCATTGAGAATTGCTAATGTTAATACACCATAACCCTAACCTTAACCGTAGCCCTAACATAAACCGAGCCTTTGCCCTAAACCTAACCCTCGCCCTAAACCGAAACCTTAACCTAACCCTAGGAATAACCATAACGCCAACTCTAACCCGAGCTCTCGCCCTATTTCTAAGCCTCACCCTAAACCTAACCTTCATTGTGAAATCCAATGTGTATGCAGCGTTTTTCCGTATATACCAGCTCTATTAACAGGAGTGATTACAATTTTATAGACTCTCCTACCTTTCACACAGCTTGGAATGCCAATTCTCGGTACGGTAACAGTGCCCTACATGTATTAAGGTACCACAAACGTATTACTAGTGTATCAGACACATTCGTAGTCATTTCCCAGGTCTGTGAGAGTTGTCACATTTCTTCCAGGTATCTGAGCCCTATGAAAAGGAAAGTTTTAATATTTAACCAACTTTCTTTCAAAAATGCCAACTCATATGGACTAAATTATAAATGTAACCAGTATCCAACTCAGTCCTCTGCTCTTTGAAGACAACTTCCCATGACTACACAGTTTCCGTCGGATATTAACGCTCTTTCAACCTTTATGCCCTGTATATGAAGCACATTCTTAAATATTTCCCTAGTCTCTTACTGTGAATTCTCAGTGTTTGATTCCCTTTTGTCCAGTCATTCAAGCTCATTCATGTTGAATTCCAAGGGTTTCTACAGACTTGTTCCATTATACCAGCCCTTTAAATGTAAATTATTACTACTTTGAACATTAGAATAACTATCATTTTGATTCTTAAGGGTTTTGAATACTTTTATGCTCTTATATCATGTCTAGGAAAACAAATTTTTAAGTTTCTCACCAAATGACTCAAAAAATGCCAACTCATTTTTAGGGAATAAAAAATGTAACAGTATCACACTCATTTTCAGCTCTTTGAACACGATTTCCCAGTGACTAAATTGTGTGCTACAGATAGTAAATCTCTTTGAACAGGTATTTCTAGTGTTCTAAACACAATCCTAAATATTTCCCTTTTCTATCATTGTTAAATGTCAGCGTTTGATTCACTTTTGTACAGTGATTCAAGGTCATTCATTGTGAATTTGTAATGGTAATACAGCGTAACCTTAACCGTAAGCCTATCCCTAACCCTAGCTCTAGCAGTAACCCTAATCCTAACCCTAGCCATAGCATAAGGTTAACTTTCACCCTAATCCTAGATCTAACAGTAGCCGTAGCCCTAGCACTAGACATAACCCTAACCCTAGCCCTAACACTAGCCCTAGCCCTAACCTTTACACTAACAATAAACTGTCATTATTAGTGGATGAAAATAACTTTTTAAGGTATCTGAGCTCTATGAAAATGAATGTTAGAATGTTTAACCAACCTTTCGTCAAAAACGCCAACTCGTTTCACTCAAGTATAAATGTAACCAGTATTTAACTCAGTTCTCTAGTCTTTGAACACAATTTCCCAGTGGTTACACAGTTTTCTTCAGACATTAATGCTCTTTGAACATATATTCCCAGTATGGGAAGCACATTCTTAAATATTTCCCTAGACTCTTACTGTGAATTCAAAGTGTTTGATTCCCTTTTGTCTATTCATTCAAGCTCATTCATGTTGAATTCCAAGGGTTTCTACAGACTTGTTCCATTATACCAGCCCTTTAAATGTAAATTATTACTACTTTGAACATTAGAATAACTATCATTTTGATTCTTAAGGGTTTTGAATACTTTTATGCTCTTATATCATGTCTAGGAAAACAAATTTTTAAGTTTCTCACCAAATGACTCAAAAAATGCCAACTCATTTTTAGGGAATAAAAAATGTAACAGTATCACACTCATTTTCAGCTCTTTGAACACG